>NC_080053.1:3058963-3095874 GCF_026212465.1 Amaranthus tricolor | reverse complement strand
TTGTGTGCCAAGTTTCGTGCAAACAAACCAAGTTTGAGCAACTATATGCGCGAAAGTGCCAAAAATGCTTAAAAACCCACACAATGGCAACATAGCACGTAATATCAAGCATATGACTATGATTTTCAATTCTAACCACTTCAACACAAAAATATATACCCAAATAGTGTTGTGTGACAAGTTTCGTGCAAAAAAAAACAACTTTGAGCTACTTTATGCGCGAAAGTGCCAAAAAAGCTTAAAATCCCATAAAATCGAAACTTAACACGTAATTTATAGCATATGACTATGATTTTAAATTCTAACCACTTAAACACAATATTATATACCAAATAGTGTTGTGTGCCAAGTTTCGTGCGAAACAAATCAAGTTAGATCTACGTTATGCGCGAAAAATGCCAAAAAAGCTTAAAAACCAATAAAGTCGGAACTTAACCCGTAATTTTCTAGCATATGACTATTATTTTCAAATCTAACCTCTTCAACTCAGTAATATATACCTGATAATGTTATGTGCCAAGTTTCGTGCAAAACAAACCAAGTTTTAACTACTTTATGCTCGAAAGTGCCAAAAAAGCTTTAAAAACCATAAAGTCGTAACTTAACACGTAATTTCTAGGCATATGACTATCATTTTCAATTCTAACCTCTTCAACACAATGATTTATACAAAATAGTGTTGCGTTCCAAGTTTTGTGCAAAACAAACCAAGTTTGAGCTACTTTATGCTCGAAAGTTCCAAAAAAGCTAAAAAACCCATGAAATCGCAACTTAGCACATAATTTCTAGCATATGACTATGATTTTCAATTCGAACCACTTCAACACAATAAAATATACCAAATAGGGTTGTGTTCCAAGTTTCGTGCAAAACAAATCAAATTTGAGCTACTTTATGCACGAAAGTTCCAAAAAAGCTTAAAAACCCCATAAAAGCGAAACTTAACACGTAATTTCTAGCATTTGACTATTATTTTCAAATATAACCACTCAACTCAATAATATATACCTAATAATGTTGTGTGCCGAGTTTCGTGGAAAACAAACCAAGTTTTAACTACTTTATCCTCGAAAGTACCAAAAAAGATTAAAAACCCATAAAGTCGTACCTTAACACGTAGTATCTGGTACATGACTTTTTTTTTTTCAATTCTAACCACTGCAACACAATAATATATATACCAAATAGTATTGTGTGCCAAGTTTCGTGCAAAACAAACCAAGTTTGAGCAACTATATGCGCGAAAGTGCAAAAAATGCTTAAAAACCCACACAATGGCAACATAGCACGTAATATCAAGCATATGACTATGATTTTCCAATTCTAACCACTTCAACACAAAAATATATACCAAATAGTGTTGTGTGACAAGTTTCGTGCAAAAAAAAACCAACTTTGAGCTACTTTATGCGCGAAAGTGCCAAAAAAGCTTAAAATCCCATAAAATCGAAACTTAACACGTAATTTCTAGCATATGACTATGACTTTCAATTCTAACCACTTCAACACAATATTATATACCAAATAGTGTTGTGTGCCAAGTTTCGTGCGAAACAAATCAAGTTAGATCTACGTTTTGCGCGAAAATGCCAAAAAAGCTTAAAAACCAATAAAGTCGGAACTTAACCCGTAAATTTCTAGCATATGACTATTATTTTCAAATCTAACCTCTTCAACTCAGTGATATATACCTAATAATGTTATGTGCCAAGTTTCGTGCAAAACAAACCAAGTTTTAACTACTTTATGCTCGAAAGTGCCAAAAAAGCTTTAAAAACCATAAAGTCGTAACTTAACACGTAATTTCTAGCATATGACTATCATTTTCAATTCTAACCACTTCAACACAATGATTTATACAAAATAGTGTTGCGTTCCAAGTTTTGTGCAAAACAAACCAAGTTTGAGCTACTTTATGCTCAAAAGTTCCAAAAAAGCTAAAAAACCCATGAAATCGCAACTTAGCACATAATTTCTAGCATATGACTATGATTTTCAATTCTAACCACTTCAACACAATAAAATATACCAAATAGGGTTGTTTTCCAAGTTTCGTGCCAAACAAATCAAATTTGAGCTACTTTATGCACGAAAGTGCCAAAAAAGCTTAAAAACCCATAAAAGCGGAACTTAATACGTAATTTCTAGCATATGACTATTATTTTCAAATATAACCACTTCAACTCAATAATATATACCTAATAATGTTGTGTGCCGAGTTTCGTGGAAAACAAACCAAGTTTTTAACTACTTTATCCTCGAAAGTACCAAAAAAGATTAAAAACCCATAAAGTCGTACCTTAACACGTAGTATCTGGTACATGACTTTTTTTTTTCAATTCTAACCACTGCAACACAATAATATATACCAAATAGTATTGTGTGCCAAGTTTCGTGCAAAACAAACCAAGTTTGAGCAACTATATGCGCGAAAGTGCCAAAAATGCTTAAAAACCCACACAATGGCAACATAGCACGTAATATCAAGCATATGACTATGATTTTCAATTCTAACCACTTCAACACAAAAAATATATACCAAATAGTGTTGTGTGACAAGTTTCGTGCAAAAAAAAACCAACTTTGAGCTACTTAATGCGCGAAAGTGCCAAAAAAAGCTTAAAATCCCATAAAATCGAAACTTAACACGTAATTTCTAGCATATGACTATGATTTTCAATTCTAACCACTTCAACACAATATTATATACCAAATAGTGTTGTGTGCCAAGTTTCGTGCGAAACAAATCAAGTTAGATCTACGTTTTGCGCGAAAATGCCAAAAAAGCTTAAAAACCAATAAAGTCGGAACTTAACCCGTAATTTCTAGCATATGACTATTATTTTCAAATCTAACCTCTTCAACTCAGTAATATATACCTAATAATGTTATGTGCCAAGTTTCGTGCAAAACAAACCAAGTTTTAACTACTTTATGCTCGAAAGTGCCAAAAAAGCTTTAAAAACCATAAAGTCGTAACTTAACACGTAATTTCTAGCATTTGACTATCATTTTCAATTCTAACCACTTCAACACAATGATTTATACAAAATAGTGTTGCGTTCCAAGTTTTGTGCAAAACAAACCAAGTTTGAGCTACTTTATGCTCGAAAGTTCCAAAAAAGCTAAAAAACCCATGAAATCGCAACTTAGCACATAATTTCTAGCAAATGACTATGATTTTCAATTCTAACATCTTCAACACAATAAAATATACCAAATAGGGTTGTTTTCCAAGTTTCGTGCCAAACAAATCATATTTGAGCTACTTTATGCACGAAAGTGCCAAAAAAGCTTAAAAACCCATAAAAGCGGAACTTAACACGTAATTTCTAGCATATGACTATTATTTTCAAATATAACCACTTCAACTCAATAATATATACCTAATAATGTTGTGTGCCGAGTTTCGTGGAAAACAAACCAAGTTTTAACTACTTTATCCTCGAAAGTACCAAAAAAGATTAAAAACCCATTAAGTCGTAACTTAACACGTAGTATCTGGTACATGACTTTTTTTTTTCAATTCTAACCACTGCAACACAATAATATATACCAAATAGTATTGTGTGCCAAGTTTCGTGCAAAACAAACCAAGTTTGAGAAACTATATGCGCGAAAGTGCCAAAAATGCTTAAAAACCCACACAATGGCAACATAGCACGTAATATCAAGCATATGACTATGATTTTCAATTCTAACCACTTCAACACAAAAATATATACCAAATAGTGTTGTGTGACAAGTTTCGTGCAAAAAAAACGACTTTGAGCTACTTTATGCGCGAAAGTGCCAAAAAAGCTTAAAATCCCATAAAATCGAAACTTAACACGTAATTTATAGCATATGACTATGATTTTAAATTCTAACCACTTAAACACAATATTATATACCAAATAGTGTTGTGTGCCAAGTTTCGTGCGAAACAAATCAAGTTAGATCTACGTTATGCGAGAAAATGCCAAAAAAGCTTAAAAACCAATAAAGTCGGAACTTAACCCGTAATTTCTAGCATATGACTATTATTTTCAAATCTAACCTCTTCAACTCAGTAATATATACCTGATAATGTTATGTGCCAAGTTTCGTGCAAAACAAACCAAGTTTTAACTACTTTATGCTCGAAAGTGCCAAAAAAGCTTTAAAAACCATAAAGTCGTAACTTAACACGTAATTTCTAGCATATGACTATCATTTTCAATTCTAACCTCTTCAACACAATGATTTATACAAAATAGTGTTGCGTTCCAAGTTTTGTGCAAAACAAACCAAGTTTGAGCTACTTTATGCTCGAAAGTTCCAAAAAAGCTAAAAAACCCATGAAATCGCAACTTAGCACATAATTTCTAGCATATGACTATGATTTTCAATTCGAACCACTTCAACACAATAAAATATACCAAATAGGGTTGTGTTCCAAGTTTCGTGCAAAACAAATCAAATTTGAGCTACTTTATGCACGAAAGTTCCAAAAAAGCTTAAAAACCCATAAAAGCGAAACTTAACACGTAATTTCTAGCATTTGACTATTATTTTCAAATATAACCACTCAACTCAATAATATATACCTAATAATGTTGTGTGCCGAGTTTCGTGGAAAACAAACCAAGTTTTAACTACTTTATCCTCGAAAGTACCAAAAAAGCTTAAAAACCCATAAAGTCGTAACTTAATACGTAATATCTGGTACATGACTTTTTTTTTTTCAATTCTAACCACTGCAACACAATAATATATACCAAATAGTTTTGTGTGCCAAGTTTCGTGCAAAACAAACCAAGTTTGAGCAACTATATGCGCGAAAGTGCCAAAAATGCTTAAAAACCCACACAATGGCAACATAGCACGTAATATCAAGCATATGACTATGATTTTCAATTCTAACCACTTCAAGACAAAAATATATACCAAATAGTGTTGTGTGACAAGTTTCGTGCAAAAAAAACCAACTTTGAGCTTCTTTATGCTCGAAAGTTCCAAAAAAGCTTAAAATCCCATAAAATCGAAACTTCACACGTAATTTCTAGCATATGACTATGATTTTCAATTCTAACCACTTCAACACAATATTATATACCAAATAGTGTTGTGTGCCAAGTTTGGTGCGAAACAAATCAAGTTAGATCTACGTTATGCGCGAAAATGCCAAAAAAGCTTAAAAACCAATAAAGTCGGAACTTAACCCGTAATTTCTAGCATATGACTATTATTTTCAAATCTAACCTCTTCAACTCAGTAATATATACCTGATAATGTTATGTGCCAAGTTTCGCGCAAAACAAACCAAGTTTTAACTACTTTATGCTCGAAAGTGCCAAAAAAGCTTTAAAAACCATAAAGTCGTAACTTAACACGTAATTTCTAGCATATGACTATCATTTTCAATTCTAACCACTTCAACACAATGATTTATACAAAATAGTGTTGCGTTCCAAGTTTTGTGCAAAACAAACCAAGTTTGAGCTACTTTATGCTCGAAAGTTCCAAAAAAGCTAAAAAACCCATGAAATCGCAACTTAGCACATAATTTCTAGCATATGACTATGATTTTCAATTCTAACCACTTCAACACAATAAAATATACCAAATAGGGTTGTTTTCCAAGTTTCGTGCCAAACAAATCAAATTTGAGCTACTTTATGCACGAAAGTGCCAAAAAAGCTTAAAAACCCATAAAAGCGGAACTTAACACGTAATTTCTAGCATATGACTATTATTTTCAAATATAACCACTTCAACTCAATAATATATACCTAATAATGTTGTGTGCCGAGTTTCGTGGAAAACAAACCAAGTTTTAACTACTTTATCCTCGAAAGTACCAAAAAAGCTTAAAAACCCATAAAGTCGTAACTTAACACGTAATATCTGGTACATGACTTTTTTTTTTTTCAATTCTAACCACTGCAACACAATAATATATACCAAATAGTATTGTGTGCCAAGTTTCGTGCAAAACAAACCAAGTTTGAGCAACTATATGCGCGAAAGTGCCAAAAATGCTTAAAAACCCACACAATGGCAACATAGCACGTAATATCAAGCATATGACTATGATTTTAAATTCTAACCACTTCAACACAAAAATATATACCAAATAGTGTTGTGTGACAAGTTTCGTGCAAAAAAAACCTTCTTTGAGCTACTTTATGCGCGAAAGTGCCAAAAAAGCTTAAAATCCCATAAAATCGAAACTTAACACGTAATTTCTAGCATATGACTATGATTTTCAATTCTAACCACTTAAACACAATATTATATACCAAATAGTGTGTGTGCAAGTTTCGTGCGAAACAAATCAAGTTAGATCTACGTTATGCGCGAAATGCCAAAAAAGCTTAAAAACCAATAAAGTCGGAACTTAACCCGTAATTTCTAGCATATGACTATTATTTTCAAATCTAACCTCTTCAACTCAGTAATATATACCTAATAATGTTATGTGCCAAGTTTCGTGCAAAACAAACCAAGTTTTAACTACTTTATGCTCGAAAGTGCCAAAAAAGCTTTAAAAACCATAAAGTCGTAACTTAACACGTAATTTCTAGCATATGACTATCATTTTCAATTCTAACCATTTCAACACAATGATTTATACAAAATAGTGTTGCGTTCCAAGTTTTGTGCAAAACAAACCAAGTTTGAGCTACTTTATGCTCGAAAGTTCCAAAAAAGCTAAAAAACCCATGAAATCGCAACTTAGCACATAATTTCTAGCATATGACTATGATTTTCAATTCGAACCACTTCAACACAATAAAATATACCAAATAGGGTTGTGTTCCAAGTTTCGTGCAAAACAAATCAAATTTGAGCTACTTTATGCACGAAAGTTCCAAAAAAGCTTAAAAACCCATAAAAGCGAAACTTAACACGTAATTTCTAGCATTTGACTATTATTTTCAAATATAACCACTCAACTCAATAATATATACCTAATAATGTTGTGTGCCGAGTTTCGTGGAAAACAAACCAAGTTTTAACTACTTTATCCTCGAAAGTACCAAAAAGCTTAAAAACCCATAAAGTCGTAACTTAATACGTAATATCTGGTACATGACTTTTTTTTTTTCAATTCTAACCACTGCAACACAATAATATATACCAAATAGTATTGTGTGCCAAGTTTCGTGCAAAAACAAACCAGTTTGAGCAATTATATGCGCGAAAGTGCCAAAAATGCTTAAAAACCCACACAATGGCAACATAGCACGTAATATCAAGCATATGACTATGATTTTCAATTCTAACCACTTCAACACGAAAATATATACCAAATAGTGTTGTGTGACACGTTTCGTGCAAAAAAAAACCAACTTTGAGCTACTTTATGCGCGAAAGTGCCAAAAAGCTTAAAATCCTATAAAATCGAAACTTAACACGTAATTTCTAGCATATAACTATGATTTTCAATTCTAACCACTTCAACACAATATTATATACCAAATAGTGTTGTGTGCCAAGTTTCGTGCGAAACAAATCAAGTTAGATCTACGTTATGCGCGAAAATGCCAAAAAAGCTTAAAAACCAATAAAGTCGGAACTTAACCCGTAATTTCTAGCATATGACTATTATTTTCAAATCTAACCTCTTCAACTCAGTAATATATACCTGATAATGTTATGTGCCAAGTTTCGCGCAAAACAAACCAAGTTTTAACTACTTTATGCTCGAAAGTGCCAAAAAAGCTTTAAAAACCATAAAGTCGTAACTTAACACGTAATTTCTAGCATATGACTATCATTTTCAATTCTAACCACTTCAACACAATGATTTATACAAAAATAGTGTTGCGTTCCAAGTTTTGTGCAAAATAAACCAAGTTTGAGCTACTTTATGCTCGAAAGTTCCAAAAAAGCTAAAAAACCCATGAAATCGCAACTTAGCACATAATTTCTAGCATATGACTATGATTTTGAATTCTAACTACTTCAACACAATAAAATATACCAAATAGGGTTGTTTTCCAAGTTTCGTGCAAAAAAAATCAAATTTGAGCTACTTTATGCACGAAAGTGCCAAAAAAGCTTAAAAACCCATAAAAGCGGAACTTAACACGTAATTTCTAGCATATGACTATTATTTTCAAATATAACCACTTCAACTCAATAATATATACCTAATAATGTTGTGTGCCGAGTTTCGTGGAAAACAAACCAAGTTTTAACTACTTTATCCTCGAAAGTACCAAAAAAGATTAAAAACCCATAAAGTCGTAACTTAACACGTAATATCTGGTACATGACTTTTTTTTTTCAATTCTAACCACTGCAACACAATAATATATACCAAATAGTATTGTGTGCCAACTTTCGTGCAAAATAAACCAAGTTTGAGGACTTATATGCGCGAAAGTGCCAAAAATGCTTAAAAACCCACACAATGGCAACATAGCACGTAATATCAAGCATATGACTATGATTTTAAATTCTAACCACTTCAACACAAAAATATATACCAAATAGTGTTGTGTGACAAGTTTCGTGCAAAAAAAACCAACTTTGAGCTACTTTATGCGCGAAAGTGCCAAAAAAGCTTAAAATCCCATAAAATCGAAACTTAACACGTAATTTCTAGCATATGACTATGATTTTCAATTCTAACCACTTCAACACAATAATATATACCAAATAGTGTTGTGTGCCAAGTTTCGTGCGAAACAAATCAAGTTAGATCTACGTTATGCGCGAAAATGCCAAAAAAGCTTAAAAACCAATAAAGTCGGAACTTAACCCGTAATTTCTAGCATATGACTATTATTTTCAAATCTAACCTCTTCAACTCAGTAATATATACCTAATAATGTTATGTGCCAAGTTTCGTGCAAAACAAACCAAGTTTTAACTACTTTATGCTCGAAAGTGCCAAAAATGCTTTAAAAACCATAAAGTCGTAACTTAACACGTAATTTCTAGCATATGACTATCATTTTCAATTCTAACCACTTCAACACAATGATTCATACAAAATAGTGTTGCGTTCCAAGTTTTGTGCAAAACAAACCAAGTTTGAGCTACTTTATGCTCGAAAGTTCCAAAAAAGCTAAAAAACCCATGAAATCGCAACTTAGCACATAATTTCTAGCATATGACTATGATTTTCAATTCTAACCACTTCAACACAATAAAATATACCAAATAGGGTTGTTTTCCAAGTTTCGTGCAAAACAAATCAAATTTGAGCTACTTTATGCACGAAAGTGCCAAAAAAGCTTAAAAACCCATAAAAGCGGAACTTAACACGTAATTTCTAGCATATGACTATTATTTTCAAGTATAACCACTTCAACTCAATAATATATACCTAATAATGTTGTGTGCCGAGTTTCGTGGAAAACAAACCAAGTTTTAACTACTTTATCCTCGAAAGTACCAAAAAAGATTAAAAACCCATAAAGTCGTAACTTAACACGTAATATCTGGTACATGACTTTTTTTTTTTCAATTCTAACCACTGCAACACAATAATTGTTGGACCTCTTGAGTTTTGATGATGACTACACTTTATTTAAGCAAATATGTTTTTAGAGATTGTGTGCAGGTCGATATCCGGTCGTGATAATGATCGTTGATAGTACCTATGACTTAGCTTATGGAAACGTACATGTCAAAAGGTTTCAAAAGAGGTTAGGAGAAGCATATCGCTTGGGATGTAAAATGGAGACAGCAGATCTACTGTTCCCAAGTTGGAAGTTCTAGCTAAACTGAAGTCTGGAGACAGCGCACTGTTCCTAAGCTGAAGGTTGACTACGTTGACTGAAAATTCTGGTTATTATATTTTAATTAGTATTTTTAGTTAATGTATTTAATAAAATTAATTTGTTGCAGTAGTGATTTATTAAATTAATTGGCAAATCGTTTTTCTTAAAAAAATGAATTAATGTCCTTATTTTCCTAGATCCTTTATTTTAGGATCTATTTTTAGTAAATATGGGATTTACTAAAAATAGAATTAGTGGTTGTTGAATGGGTCTAAGCTATCATTCTTGACCGTCCTTATACCTACAAGTTAGCAAGTAACCATTCGTAATAAGCATAACCGTTTCTATTTATAGCAAACACGTTCCAGCAATTAATACTGGAACAGGAACAGCTATTGAAGAAACTGCTGCTTAAAGGGAACAGAAGTTATTTTAAGGCAAATGGGAACAGCGGTTATTTCTGTCTGGTTTGACTTAATCAAATAACCGTATGGTTGCTTTATCCACATTACTCCCATGATCTTTTGATAATGGGATAATGGATTGGAATATTCCTTTTTATTAGGGACTTTAGCTCTATAAATAGTGGACTCGGTTATTCTTCAAAACTCGCCTTAGTATGAGCCATTAAATCATACGTAATTTTGGGAGAATTTTTACAAGAAAATTTTGTTTTAAAAATGCCAATTAATTTATAATATTTTCTTGTGCAACTTATTGATTTTATTTTTAGAGAATTTTTATCCTTTGTAAGGGTTTTTGAGAGAATTTGTAATTAGACTCGGGTGAGTCTAAGGGGGAAATTAGATAGCTTTTAATGAAGCTAGAGAAGAGATTAGCTTTGAGTAAAGCTAAGGAGAAAGCTTCTAGTGAAGCTAGTGGTGAGAATTAGCTTTTAGTGAAGCTAAATTTGTTGCTTTGAGTGAAGCAATTTAAGAGAGAAGAGTTGGCCTAGTTGATGCGCTTCGAGTGAAGTAAGATGTTTAATGTAATTGTAACGAGTTGCCTTAAACATAGTGGAGAATTTAGAAATCCCGTGGGGTCGTGGTTTTTCCTTCTATTTAGGCCTAGAAGGTTTCCACGTAAAAATCGTTTGTCTCTTTTAATTATTTCGCTCTAAGTTTAAGCTTTATTTATTTTATTCAATTCCGCAAAAACAGGGCAAAAACGCTTAAACTAGTAACAACAACAATTCACCCCTCTCTTGTTGCTGTTCCCGTTCCTAATTGAGTCTACAATTGGTATCAGAGCCCTGTTCCCAGTAGATCAGGAAACCCTGTGGGCAGAATCCTTGTGTTCCCGAAAATGTCAATTATGAACGAGCGAACATATGACTATTATTTTAAATTATAACCACTTCAACATAATAATGTATACCAAATAGTATTATGTGCCAAGTTTCGTGAAAAACAAACCATGTTTGACATAATTTATGCGCGAAAGAGCCAAAAAAGCTTTAAAACCCATAAAATCGAAACTAAACACGTAATTTCTAGCATATGACTATTATTTTCAATGCTAACCACTTCAACACAATAATATATACCAAATAGTGTTGTGTGCCAAGTTTCATGCAAAACAAACAAAGATTGAGCTACTTTATGCGCGTAAGTGCCAAAAAAGCTTAAAAAGCCATAAAATCGAAATTTAGCACGTAATTTCTAGCATATGACTATGATTTTTAATTCTAACAATTTCAACACAAGAATATATACCAAATAGTATTGTCTGCCAAGTTTCATGCAAAACAAACCAAGTTTGATCTACTTTATGTGCGAAAGTGCAAAAAAGCTTAAAAACACATAAAATCACAACTTAGTACGGATATTCAAGCATATGACTTTGATTTTCTATTCTAACCACTTAAATACAATAATATATTCCAAATAGTGTCGTGTTCCAAGTTTCGTGCAAAACAAACCAAGTTTGACCTACTTTATGCGGGAAGTGCAAACATAGCTTAAAACCCCATAAAATCGCAACTTAGCACGTAATTTAAAGCATATGACTATGATTTTCATATCTAACCACCTCAACACAATAATATACACCAACTAGTGTTGTGTGCCAAGTTTCGTGCAAAAAAAAACAAAGTATGAGCTACTTTATGCGCGAAAGTGCCAAAAAAGCTTAAAAACCCATAAAATCGAAATTAGCAAATAATTTCTAGCATATGACTATGATTTTCAATTCCAAACAGTTCAACACAATAACATATACCAAATAGTGTTGTGTGCCAAGTTTCATGCAAAACCAAGTTTGAGCTAGTTTATGCGCGAAAGTGCCAAAAAAAGATTAATAAGCCATAGAATCGCAACTTAACACGTAATTTCTAGCATATGACTATTATTTTCAATTCTAACCACTTCAACACAATAATATATACCAAAAAACATTGTATGCCAAGTTTCGTGCAACACAAACCAAGTTTTATCTACTTTATGCGCGAAAGTGCCAAAAAAGCTTAAAAACCCATAAAATCGTAACTTAAAATGTAATTTCTAGAATATGACTATTATTTTCAATTCTAACCACTTACACACAATAATATATACCAAATAGAATCATGCGCCAAGTTTCGGACAAAACAAATCAAATTTGAATTACTTTGTGCGCGAAAGTGCCAAAAAAGGTTAAAAACCCTCAAAATCGCAACTTAGCATGTAATTTCAAGCAAATAACTATGATTTTAAATTCTAACCACTTCAACACAACAATATATACCAAATTGTCTTGTGTGCCAAGTGTCATGCAAAAAAAATCAAGTTTGATTTACTTTATGCGCGAAAGTCCAAATAAAGCTTAAAAGCCCATAAAATCGCAACTTAGCACGTAATTTCAAGATTATCACTATGATTTTTAATTATAACCACTTCAACACAATAATATATACCAAATGGTGTTGTGTGCAAAGTTTCATGCAAAACAAACCAAGTTTGAGCTACTTTATGCGCGAAAGTGCCAAAAAAGTTTAAAAACCCATAAAATCGCATCTTAACACGTAATTTCTCGCATATGACTATTATTTTTAATTCTAATCACTTCACAACACAATAAGATATACCAAATAGTATTGTGTGCCAAGTTTCGTGCAAAACAAACCAAGTTTGAGCTACATTATGCGCGAAAGTGCCAAAAAAAGCTTTAAAACGCATAAAATCGCAAGTTACCACGTAATTTCAAGCATATGACTATGATTTCAAAATCTAACCACTTCAACACAATAATATATACCAAAAAGTGTTGTCTGCCAAGTTTCATGCAAAACAAATAAAGTTTGATTTACATTATGCGCGAAAGTGCAAATAAAGCTTAAAAACCCATAAAATCGCAACGTTAGCACGTAATTTCAAGCATATGAGTATGATTTTAAAATAAAACAACTTCAACACAATAATATATACCAAATAGTGTTGTGTTCCAAGTTCCATGCAAAACAAACAAAGTTTGACCAATTTTATGTGCGAAAGTGCCAAAAAAACTTAAAAACCCATAAAATCTCAACTTAACAGTTACTTTCAAGCATATAACTATTATTTTCAAGTATAACCACTTCAACATAATAATGTATACCAAATAGTATTGTGTGCCAAGTTTCGTGAAAAACAAACCATGTTTGACTTAATTTATGCGCGAAAGAGCCAAAAAAGCTTCAAAAACCCATAAAATCGAAACTTAACACGTAATTTCTAGCATATGACTATTATTTTCATTGTTAACCACTTCAACACAATAATATATACCAAATAGTATTGTGTGCCAAGTTTCATGCAAAACAAACAAAGATTGAGCTACTTTATGCGCGTAAGTGCCAAAAAAGCTAAAAAACCCATAAAGTCGAAATTTAGCACATAATTTCTAGCATATGACTATGATTTTTAATATATACCAAATAGTATTGTCTGCCAAGTTTCATGCAAAACAAACCAAGTTTGATCTACTTTATGTGCAAAAGTGCAAAAAAGCTTGAAAACACATAAAATCACAACTTAGTACGTAATTTCAAGCATATGACTTTGATTTTCAATTCCAAATAGTGTTGTGTTCCAAGTTTCGTGCAAAACAAACCAAGTTTGAGCTACATTATGCGGGAAAGTGCAAATACAGCTTAAAACCCCATAAAATCGCAACTTAGCACGTAATTTAAAGCAAATGACTATGATTTTCATATCTAACCACCTCAACACAATAATATATACCAACTAGTGTTGTGTGCCAAGTTTTGTGCAAAAAAACAAAGTATCAGCTACTTTATGCCCGAAAGTACCAAAAAAGCTTAAAAACCCATAAAATCGAAAGTTAGCACATAATTTCTAGCATATGACTATGATTTTCAATTCCAAACACTTCAGCACAATAATATATACTAAATAGTGTTGTGTGCCAGGTTTCGTGAAAAACAAACCAGGTTTGAGCTACTTTATGCACGAAAATGCCAAAAAAAGATTAATAAGCCATAAAATCAAAACTCAACACGTAATTTCTAGCATATGCCTATTATTTTCAATTATAACCACTTCAACACAATAATATATACCAAAAAAAGTTGTGTGCCAAGTTTCGTGCAACACAAACCAAGTTTTATCTACTTTATGCGCGAAAGTGCCAAACAATCTTGAAAACCCATAAAATCGTAACTTAAAATGTAATTTCTAGAATATGACTATTATTTTCAATTCTAACCACTTCAACACAATAATATATACCTAATAGTATCGTGTACCAGGTTTCTTGCAAAACAAATAAAATTTGAGCTACTTTGTGCGCGAAAGTGCCAAAAAATCATAAAAACCCTCAAAATCGCAATTAGCACGTAATTTCAAGCATATGACTATGATTTTCAATTCTAACCACTTCAACACAACTATATATACCACATTGTGTTGTGTGCCAAGTTTCATGCAAAACAAATCAAGCTTGATTTACTTTATGCGCGAAAGTCCAAATAAAGCTTAAAAACCCATAAATCGCAACTTAACACGTAATTTCTAACATATGACTATTATTTTCGATTCTAACCACTTCAACACAATAATATATACCAAATAGTGTTGTGTGACAAATTTCATGCAAAACCAAGTTTGAGCTACTTTACGCGCGAAAGTGCCAAAAAAGATTTATAATCCATAAAATGGCAAGTTAACACGTAATTTCTAGCATATGACTATTATTTTCAATTAACTACTTCAACACAATAATATATACCAAAAAATATTGTCTGCCAAGTTTCGTGCAACACAAACCAAGTGTGATCTACTTTATGCGCGAAAGTGCCAAAAAAGCTTGAAAACCCATAAAATCGTAACTTAAATTGTAATTTCTAGAATATGACCATTATTTTCAATTCTAACAACTTCAACACAATAATATATACCAAATAGTATTATGCGCCAAGTTTCGTGCAAAACAAATCAAATTTTGCTACTTTGTGCGCGAAAGTGCCAAAAAAGCTTAAAAACTCTCAAAATTGCAACTTAGCACGTACTTTCAACCATACGACTATGATTTTCAATTCTAACCACTTCAACACAACAATAGATACCAACTTGTATTGTGTGCCAAGTTTCATGCAAAACAAATCAAGTTTGATTTACTTTATGCTCGAAAGTCCAAATAAAGCATAAAAACCCATAAAATCGCAACTTAGGACGTAATCTCAAGCATATGTCTATGATTTTAAATTATAACCACTTCAACACAATAATATATAACAAATGGTGTTTTGTGCAAAGTTTCATGCAATACAAACCAAGTTTGAGCAACTTTATGCGCGAAAGTGCTAAAAAAGTTTAAAAACCCATAAAATTGCAACATAACACGTAATTCTAGCATATGACTATTATTTTAAATTCTAACCACTTCAACACAATAATATATAGTCAATAATGTTGTGTGCCAAGTTTCGTGGAAAACAAACCAAGTTTGATATACTTTATGCGAGAAAGTTCCAAAAAAGCTTAAAAACCCATAAAATCGTAACTTAAAACGTAATTTCTAGTATATGACTATTATTTTCAATTCTATCAACTTCAACACAATAATATATATCAAATAGTATTGAGTGCCATGTTTCGTGCAAAACAAACCAAGTTTGAGCTACTTTATGCACAAAAGTGCCAAAAAAGCTTAAAAACCCATAAAATCACAAGTTACCTCGTAATTTCAAGCATATTACTATGATTTTACATTCTAGCCACTTCAACACAATAATATATACCAAATAGTGTTGTCTGCCAAGTTTCATGCAAAACAAATCAAGTTTTATCTATATTATGTGCGAAAATGCAAATAAAGCCTAAAAACCCATAAAATCACAACGTAGCACGTAATTTCAAGCATATGACTGTGATTTTCAAATTAAACCACTTCAACACAATAATATATACCAAATAGTATTGTGTTCCAAGTTTCTTGCAAAAGAAACAAAGTTTGACCTAATTTATGCGCAAAAGTGCTAAAAAAACATAAAAACCCAAAAAATCTCAACTTAGCATATACTTTCAAGCATAGAAATATGATTTTCAATTATAAAAACTTCAAAATAATAATGTATACCGAATAGTATTGTGTGCCAAGTTTCGTGAAAAACAAACCATATTTGAGTTAAGTTATGCGCGAAAGAGCCAAATATGCTTTAAAACCCACAAAATCAAAAAATTTCTAGCATATGACAATTATTTTCAATGCTAACCACTTCAAAATAATAATATATACCAAAGAATGTTGTGTGCCAAGTTTCATGCAAAACAAACAAAGATAGAGTTATTTTATGCACGTAAGTGCCAAAAAAGCTTAAAAACCCATAAAATCGAAATTTAGCACGTAATTTGTAGCATATGACTATGATTTTTAATTCTAACAATTTCAACCCAAGAATATATACCAAATAGTATATTGTTTGCCAAGTTTCATGCAAAACAAACCAAGTTTGATCTACTTTATGCGCGAAAGTGCAAAAAAGCTTAAAAACATATAAAATCACAACAAAGTACGTAATTTAAATCATATGACTTTGATTTTGAATTCTAACCACTTAAATACAATAATATATTGCAAATAGTGTTGTGTTCCATGTTTCGTATAAAACAAACCAAGTTTGACCTACTTTATGCGGGAAAGTGCAAATACAGCTTAAAACTCCATAAAATCGCAACTTAGCACGTAATCTTTAAAGCATATGACTATAATTTTCATATCTAACCACCTCAACACTATAATATATACCAAATAGTGTTGTGTGCTAGATTTCGTGCAAAACCAAGTTTGAGCTACTTTATGCGCGAAATTGCTAAAAAATGATTATTAAGCCATAAAATCGCAACTTAACACGTAATTTCTAGCAGATGACTTTTATTTTAAATTGTAACCACTTCAACACAATAATATATACAAAAAAAAGTTGTGTGCCAAGTTTCGTGCAACACAAACCAAGTTTTATCAACTTTATGTGCGAAAGTGCCAAAAAAGCTTGAAAACCCATAAAATCGTAACTTAAAATTTAATTTCTAGAATATGATTATTATTTTCAATTCTAACCACTTCAATACAATAATATATACCAAATAGTATTTTGTGCCACGTTTCGTGCAAAACAAAACAAATTTGATCTATTTTGTGCGCGAAAGTGCCAAAAAAGCTTAAAAACCCTCAAAATCGCAACTTAGCACGTAATTTCAAGCATATGATTATGATTTTCGATTATAACCACTTCAACACAACAATATATACCAAATTGTGTTGTGTGCCAAGTTTCATGCAAAACAAATCAAGTTTGATTTACATTATGCGCGAAAGTCCAAATAAAGCTTAAAAACCCATAAAATCGCAACTTAACACGTAATTTCTAGCATATGACTATTATTGTCAATTCTAACCACTTCAACAAAATAATATATACCAAATAGTGTTGTGTGCCAAGTTTCAAACAAAACCAAGTTTGAGCTACTTTTTGCGCGAAAATGCAAATAAAGATTAAAAACCCATAAGATCGCAACGTAGAACGTAATTTAAAACCCATAAACACTTCAAATTAAATCACTTCAACACAATAATATATACCAAATAGTGTTGTGTTCCAATTTCGTGTAAAACAAACAATCTTTAACCTACTACTTAAAAACCCATAAAATCTCAACTTAGCACATACATTCAAGCATAGAAATATGATTTTCAATTATAAAAATTTCAACATAATAATGTATACCAAATAGTATTGTGTGCCATGTTTCGTGAAAAACAAACTATGTTTGAGTTAAGTAATGCGCGAAAGAGCCAAAAAAGCTTAAAAACACATAAAAAAGCTTTATGCAAACTTAACATGTAAGTTCTAGGATATGACTATTATTTTTAATGCTAACAACTTCAACACAATAATATATAAAAAATAGTGTTGTGTGCCAAGTTTTATGCAAAACAAACAAAGATTGAGCTACTCTATGCGCGTAAGTGCCAAAAAAGCTTAAAAACACATAAAACAGAAATTTAGCACGTAATTTCTAGCATATGATTATGATTTTAAATTCTAACAATTTCAACACAAGAATATATACCAAATAGTATTGTCTGCCAAAATTCATGCAAAACAAACCAAGTTTGATCTACTTTATGGGGGAAAGGGCCAAAAATGCTTAATAACCCATAAAATCGCAACGTAGCCCTTAATTTCTAGCATATGACAGTGATTTTCGATTCTAACCACTTCAAAACAATAATATACTCCAAATAGTTTTGTCTGCCACGTTTCATGCAAAACAAATCAAGGTTGATCTACATTATGCGCGAAAGTGAAAATAAAGCTTAAAAACCCATAATATCGAAACTTAGCAAGTAATTTCAAGCATATGACTATGATTTTAAAATACAACCACTTCAACACAATAATGTATATCAAATAGTATTGTGTGCCATGTTTCGTGAAAAAGAAACCATGTTTGAGTTACTTTATGCACGAAAGTATTAAAAAAGCTTAAAAACCAATAAAATTGCAACTTAACACGTAATTTTTAGTATATGACTATTATTTTCTATTCTAACCACTTCAACACAACAATATATATACCAAATAGTATTGTGTGCCATGTTTCGTGCAAAACAAACAAAATTTGAGCTAGTTTATGTGCGAAAGTGCCAAAAAAACTTAAAAACCCATAAAATCGTAACTTAGCACGTACTTTAAAGCATATGACTATGATTATCAATTCAAATCACTTCAATGCAATTGTATATACTAAATAGTGTTGTGTGCCATGTTTCACGCAAAACAAATCAAGTTTGACCTACTTTATGCGCGAAAATGCAAATAAAACCCATAAAATCACAACATAGCACGTAATTTCAACCATATGACTATGATTTTCAATTCTAACCACTTCAACACAATAATATATAGAAAATTGTGTTGTGTGCCAAGTTTCATGCAAAATAAATCAAGTTTGATCTACTTTATGTAAGAAAGATCCAAATAAGTATAAAAACCCAAAAAATCGCAACTTAGCACGTAATTTCAAGAATATGACTATGACTTTAAATTCTAACCACTTCAACACAATAATATATGCCAAATAGTGTTGTCTGCCAAGTTTCATGCAAACCTAATCAAGTTTGATCTACAGTATGCGCGAAAGTGCAAATAAAGCTTAAAAACCCATAAAATCGAAACTTAGCACATAATTTCTAGAATGTGACTATGATTTTAAATTATAAGCACTTCAACACAATAATGTATACGAAATAGTATTGTGTGCCAAGTTTCGTGAAAAACAAACCATGTTTGAGTTAATTTATGCGCAAAATTGCCACAAAAGCTTAAAAACCCATAAAATCGCAACTTAACACGTAGTTTCTAGCATATGACTATTATTTTCAATGCTAACCACTTCAACACAATAATATATATACCAAATAGTATTGTGTGCCACGTTTTGTGTAAAACAAACAAAGATTGAGCTACTTTATGCGCGTCAGTGACAAAAAAGCTTAAAAACCCATAAAATCGAAATTTAGCACGTAATTTCTAGCATATGACTATTATTTTGAATTCTAACCACTTCAACACAATAATATATAGCAAATAATGTTGTGTGCCAAGTTTCGTGGTAAACAAACCAAGTTTGGTATACTTTATGCGAGAAAGTTCCAAAAAAGCTTAAAAACCCATAAAATCGTAACTTAAAACGTAATTTCTAGTATATGACTATTATTTTCAATTCTAACCACTTCAACACAATAATATATACCAAATAGTATTGTGTGCCAAGTTTCTTGCAAAACAAACCAAGTTTGAGCTACTTTATGCGCGAAAGTGCCAAAATAGCTTAAACATAAAATCGCAAGTTACCACGTAATTTCAAGCATATCACTATTATTTTAAATTCTAACCACTACAACTCAATAATATATACCAAATAGTGTTGTCTGCCAAGTTTCATGCAAAACAAATCAAGTTTGATCCACATTATGCGCGAAAGTGCAAATAAAGCTTAAAAAGCCATAAAATCGCAACTTAGTGCGTAATTTGAAGCATATGACTAGGATTTTCAATTAAAACCACTTCAACACAATAATGTATACCAAATAGTATTGTGTGCCAAGTTTCGTGAAAAACAAACCATGTTTGAGTTAATTTATGTGCGAAAGAGCCAAAAAATCTTTAAAACCTATAAAATCGAAACTTAACACGTAATTTCTAGCATATGACTATTATTTTCAATGCTAACCACTTCAACACAATAATATATACCAAATAGTGTTGTGTGCCAAGTTTCATGCAAAATAAACAAAGATTGAGCTACTCTATGCGCGTAAGTGCCAAAAAAAGTTAAAAACAAATAAAATCCAAATTTAGCATGTATTTTCTAGCATATAACTATGATTTTTAATTCTAACAATTTCATCACAAGAATATATACCAAATAGTATTGTCTGCCAAGTTTCATGCAAAACAAAACAAGTTTGATCTACTTTATGCGCGAAAGTACAAAAACGCTTTAAAACACATAAAATCACAACTTAGTACGTAATTTCAAGCATATGACTTTGATTTTCAATTCTAACCACATAAATACAATAATATATTCCAAATAGTGTTGTGTTCCATGTTTCGTGCAAAACAAACCAGGTTTGAGCTACTTTATGCGGGAAAGTGCAAATACAGCTTAAAACCCCATAAAATAGTAACTTAGCACGTAATCTAAAGTATATGACTATGATTTTCATATCTTACCACCTCAACACAATAATATATACCAAATAAAGTTGTGTGCCAAGTTTCGTGCTAAACATACCATGTTTGAGCTTTTTTATGCGCGAAAATGTCAAAAAAGTTTAAAAACCCACAAAATCGCAACTTAACAAATAATTTCTAGAATATGACTATTATTTTAAAATCTAACAACTTGAGCACAATAATGTATACCAAATAGTGTTATGTGCCAAGTTTCGGGCAAAACAAACAAAGTTTGAGCTACTATATGCGCGAAAGTGCCAAAAAAGCTTAAAAACCCATAAAATCGCAACTTAACACGTAATTTATAGCATATGACAATTATTTTCATCTCGAACCACCTCAACACAATAATATTTACAAAATAGTCTTGTGTGCCAAGTTTCGAGCTAAACAAACCGTGTTTGAGCTTTTTTATGCGCGAAAGTGTCAAAAAACTTTTAAAACGCACAAAATTGCAACTTAACACGTAATTTCTATCATATGACTATGATTTTCAAATCTAACCACTTCAAAACAATAATATATATCAAATATTGTTATGTGCCAAGTTTCGTGCAAAACAAAACTAGTTTGAGCTACTTTATGCGCGAAAGTGCCAAAAAAGCTTAAAAAACTATAAAATCGCAACTTAACACGTAATTTTATAACATATGACTATTATTTTTATTTCTAACGACTTCAAGACAATAATATTTACAAAATAGTTGTGTGCCAAGTATCGTGCTAAACAAACCATGTTTGAGCTTTTTTATTCGCGAAAGTGTCAATAAAGTTTGAAAACCCACAAAATCGCAACTTCACACGTAATTTCTAGCATATGACTATTATTTTAAAATCTAGCCACTTCAACACAATAATATATACAAAATAGTGTTGTGTGCCAATATTCGTGGAAAAAAAACAAAGTATGAGCTACTTTATGCGCGAAAGTGCCAAAAGAGCTTTAAAACCCACAAAATCGAAATTAGCACATAATTTCTAGCATATGACAATTATTTTCAATTCCAAACACTTCAACACAATAATATATACGAAGTAATGTTGTGTGCCAGGTTTCGTGCAAAACAAATCAGGTTTGAGCTACTTTATGCACGAAAATGCCAAAAAAAGCTTAAAAACCCATAAAATCGCAAATTAACACGTAACTTCCAGCATATGACTATTATTTTTAATTCTAACCACTTCAACACAATAATATATACCAAATAGTGTTGTGTGCCAAATTTCATGCAAAACCAAGTTTATGCGCGAAAGTGCCAAAAAACATTAAAAAGCCATAAAATAGCAACTTAATACGTAATTTCTAGCATATGACTATTATCTCAATTCTAACCACTTCAACACAATAATATATCAAATAGTATCATCCGCCAAGTATCGTGCAAAAAAAATCAAATTTAAGGTACTTTGTGAGTGAAAGTGGCAAAAAAGCTTAAAAACTCTCAAAATCGCAACTTAGCAACGTAATTTCAAGCATATGACTATGAGTTTCAATTCTAACCACTTGAACACAAGAATATATGCCAAATAGTGTTGTGTGCCAAGTTTCATGGAAAACCAAGTTATGCGCGAAAATGCCAAAAAAGTTTAAAAACCCATAAAATCGCAATTTAACACGTAATTTCTAACATGTGACTATTATTTTCAACTATAACCACTTCAACACAATAATATATAGCAAATAATGTTGTGTGCCAAGTGTCGTGGAAAACAAACAAAGTTCCAAAAAAGCTTAAAAACCCACAAAATCGTAACTTAAAATGTTATTTCTAGTATATGACTATTATTTTCAATTCTAACCACTTCAACACATTAATATATACCAAATAGTATTGTGTGCCATGTTTTGTGCAAAACAAACCAAGTTTGAGCTTCTTTATGCGCGAAAGTGCCAAAAAAAGGTTAAAACCCCATAAAATCGCAAGTTACCACGTAATTTCAAGCATATGACTATGATTTTAAATTCTAAACCACATCAACACAATAATATATACCAAATAGTGTTGTGTTCCAAGTTTCGTGCAAAACTAACAAAGTTTGATATACTTTATGCTAGAAAGTTCCAAAAAAGCTTAAAAACCCATAAAATCGTAACTTAAAACGTAATTTCTAGTATATGACTATTATTTTCAATTTTAAACCACTTTAACACAAGAATATATACCAAATATTATTATTTGCCAAGTTTCATGCAAAACAAACTAAGTTTGATCTACTTTATGCACGAAAGTGCAAAAAAGCTTAAAAACACATAAAATCACAACTCAGTACGTAATTACAAGCATATGACTTTGATTTTTAATTCTAACCACTTCAACACTATAATATATTCAAAATAGTGTTGTGTTCCAAGTTTCCTGAAAAACAAACCAAGTTTGAGCTACGTTATGCGCGAAAATTCCAAAAAAAGCTTAAAAACCAATAAAATCGCAACTTAGCACATAATTTCAAGCATATGACTATGATTTTCAATTATAACCACTTCAACACAATAATATGTACGAAATAGTATTGTGTGCTAAATTTCGTGCAATACTAACCATGTTTGAGTTACTTTATGCGCGAAAGTGCCACAAAAGATTACAAACCCATAAAATCGCAACTTAACACGTAATTTCTAGCATATGACAATTATTTTCATTTCAAACCACTTTAACAATATTTACAAAATAGTCTTGTGTGCCAAGTTTCGTGCTAAACAAACCAGGTATGAGCTTTTTTATGCGCGAAAGTGTCAAAAAAGTTTTAAAACCCACAAAATAGTAAGTTAACACGTAATTTCTATCATATGACTATAATTTTCAAATCTAATCACTTCAACACAATAATATATACCAAATATTGATATGTGCCAAGTTTCGTGCAAAACAAAAGAAGTTTGAGCTACTTTATGCGCGAAAGTGCCAAAAAAGCTTTAAAAACCATAAAATCGCAACTTAACACGTATTTTTCTAGCATATGACTATTATTTTTATTTCTAACCACTTCAAGACAATAATATTTACAAAATAGTTGTGCGCCAAGTTTCATGCTAAACTAACCATGTTAGAGCTTTTTTATACACGAAAGTGTCAATAAAGTTTAAAAACCCACAAAATCTCAACTTCACACTTAATTTCTAGCATATGACTATTATTTTAAAATCTAGCCACTTCAACACAATAATATATACAAAATAGTGTTGTGTGCCAATATTCGTGCGCAAAAAAAACAAAGTGTGAGCTACTTTATGCGCGAAAGTGCCAAAAGAGCTTTAAAACCCACAAAATCGAAATTAGCACATAATTTCTAGCATATGACAATTATTTTCAATTCCAAACACTTCAACACAATAATATATACGAAATCATGTTGTGTGCCAGGTTTCGTGCTAAACAAATCAAGTTTGAGCTACTTTATGCACGAAAATGCCAAAAAAGGCTTAAAAACCAATAAAATCGCAAATTAACACATAACTTCCACCATATGACTATTATTTTCAATTCTAACCACTTCAACACAATAATATATACCAAATAGTGTTGTGTGCCAAGTTTCATGCAAAACCAAGTTTATGCGCGAAAGTGCAAAAAAACATTAATAAGCCATAAAATAGCATATGACTATTATTTCAATTCTAACCACTTCAACACAATAATATATACCAAATAGTATCATGCACCAAGTATCGTGCAAAAAAAAATCAAATTTAAGCTACTTTGTGCGTGAAAGTGGCAAAAAAGCTTAAACACCCTCAATGTCGCAACTTAGCACGTAATTTCAAGCATATGACTATGAGTTTCAATTCTAACCACTTCAACACAAGAATATATACCAAATAGTGTTGTGTGCCAAGTTTCATGGAAAACCAAGTTTGACCTAATATATGCGCTAAAATGCCAAAAACGTTTAAAAACCCATAAAATCGCAATTTAACACGTAATTTCTAGCATGTGACTATTATTTTCAATTCTAACCACTTCAACACAATAATATATAGGAAATAATGTTGTGTGCCAAGTGTCGTGGAAAGCAAACAAAGTTCCAAAAAAGCTTAAAAACCCATAAAATCGTAACTTAAAATGTTATTTCTAGTATATGACTATTATTTTAGATTCTAACCACTTCAACACATTAATATATACCAAATAGTATTGTGTGCCATGTTTCGTGCAAAACAAACCAAGTTTGAGCTTCTTTATGCGCGAAAGTGCCAAAAAAAGGTTAAAAACCCCATAAAATCGCAAGTTACCACGTAATTTCAAGCATATAACTATGATTTTAAATTCTAACCACATCAATTCAATAATATATACCAAATAGTGTTGTGTTCCAAGTTTCGTGCAAAACAAACAAAGTTTGATATACTTTATGCGAGAAAGTACTAAAAAAGCTTAAAAAACCCATTAAATCGTAACTTAAAACGTAATTTCTAGTATATGACTATTATTTTCAATTTTAACCACTTCAACACAAGAATATATACAAAATAGTATTATCTGCCAAGTTTCATGCAAAACAAACTAAGTTTGATCTACTTTATGCGCGAAAGTGCAAAAAAGCTTAAAAACACATAAAATCACAACTCAGTACGTAATTACAAGCATATGACTTTGATTTTCAATTCTAACCACTTCAACACAATAATATACACAAAATAGTGTTGTGTTCCAAGTTTCCTGAAAAACAAACCAAGTTTGAGCTACGTTATGCGCGAAAATTCCAAAAAAGCTTAAAAACCAATAAAATCGCAACTTAGCACATAATTTCAAGCATATGACTATGATTTTCAATTATAACCACTTCAACACAATAATATGTACGAAATAGTATTGTGTGCTAAATTTCGTGCAATACTAACCATGTTTGAGTTACTTTATGCGCGAAAGTGCCACAAAAGATTACAAACCCATAAAATCGCAACTTAACACGTAATTTCTAGCATATGACAATTATTTTCATTTCAAACCACTTTAACAATATTTACAAAATAGTCTTGTGTGCCAAGTTTCGTGCTAAACAAACCAGGTTTGAGCTTTTTTATGCGCGAAAGTGTCAAAAAAGTTTTAAAACCCACAAAATAGTAAGTTAACACGTAATTTCTATCATATGACTATAATTTTCAAATCTAATCACTTCAACACAATAATATATACCAAATATTGATATGTGCCAAGTTTCGTGCAAAACAAAAGAAGTTTGAGCTACTTTATGCGCGAAAGTGCCAAAAAAAGCTTTAAAAACCATAAAATCGCAACTTAACACGTATTTTTCTAGCATATGACTATTATTTTTATTTCTAACCACTTCAAGACAATAATATTTACAAAATAGTTGTGCGCCAAGTTTCATGCTAAACTAACCATGTTAGAGCTTTTTTATACGCGAAAGTGTCAATAAAGTTTAAAAACCCACAAAATCTCATCTTCACACTTAATTTCTAGCATATGACTATTATTTTAAAATCTAGCCACTTCAACACAATAATATATACAAAATAGTGTTGTGTGCCAATATTCGTGCGCAAAAAAAACAAAGTATGAGCTACTTTATGCGCGAAAGTGCCAAAAGAGCTTTAAAACCCACAAAATCGAAATTAGCACATAATTTCTAGCATATGACAATTATTTTCAATTCCAAACACTTCAACACAATAATATATACGAAATCATGTTGTGTGCCAGGTTTCGTGCTAAACAAATCAAGTTTGAGCTACTTTATGCACGAAATGCCAAAAAAGGCTTAAAAACCAATAAAATCGCAAATTAACACATAACTTCCACCATATGACTATTATTTTCAATTCTAACCACTTCAACACAATAATATATACCAAATAGTGTTGTGTGCCAAGTTTTCATGCAAAACCAAGTTTATGCGCGAAAGTGCAAAAAAACATTAATAAGCCATAAAATAGCAACTTAATACGTAATTTCTAGCATATGACTATTATTTCACTTCTAACCACTTCAACACAATAATATATACCAAATAGTATCATGCACCAAGTATCGTGCAAAAAAAATCAAATTTAAGCTACTTTGTGCGTGAAAGTGGCAAAAAAGCTTAAACACCCTCAATATCGCAACTTAGCACATAATTTCAAGCATATGACTATGAGTTTCAATTCTAACCACTTCAACACAAGAATATATACCAAATAGTGTTGTGTGCCAAGTTTCATGGAAAACCAAGTTTGACCTAATATATGCGCTAAAATGCCAAAAACGTTTAAAAACCCATAAAATCGCAATTTAACACGTAATTTCTAGCATGTGACTATTATTTTCAATTCTAACCACTTCAACACAATAATATATAGGAAATAATGTTGTGTGCCAAGTGTCGTGGAAAGCAAACAAAGTTCCAAAAAAGCTTAAAAACCCATAAAATCGTAACTTAAAATGTTATTTCTAGTATATGACTATTATTTTAGATTCTAACCACTTCAACACATTAATATATACCAAATAGTATTGTGTGCCATGTTTCGTGCAAAACAAACCAAGTTTGAGCTTCTTTATGCGCGAAAGTGCCAAAAAAAGGTTAAAAACCCCATAAAATCGCAAGTTACCACGTAATTTCAAGCATATAACTATGATTTTAAATTCTAACCACATCAATTCAATAATATATACCAAATAGTGTTGTGTTCCAAGTTTCGTGCAAAACAAACAAAGTTTGATATACTTTATGCGAGAAAGTACTAAAAAAGCTTAAAAACCCATTATATCGTAACTTAAAAACGTAATTTCTAGTATATGACTATTATTTCAATTTTAACCACTTCAAACACAAGAATATATACAAAAGAGTATTATCTGCCAAGTTTCATGCAAAACAAACTAAGTTTGATCTACTTTATGCGCGAAAGTGCAAAAAAGCTTAAAAACACATAAAATCACAACTCAGTACGTAATTACAAGCATATGACTTTGATTTTCAATTCTAACCACTTCAACACAATAATATATACAAAATAGTGTTGTGTTCCAAGTTTCCTGAAAAACAAACCAAGTTTGAGCTACGTTATGCGCGAAAATTCCAAAAAAGCTTAAAAACCAATAAAATCGCAACTTAGCACATAATTTCAAGCATATGACTATGATTTTTCAATTATAACCACTTCAACACAATAATATGTACGAAATAGTATTGTGTGCTAAATTTCGTGCAATACTAACCATGTTTGAGTTACTTTATGCGCGAAAGTGCCACAAAAGATTACAAACCCATAAAATCGCAACTTAACACGTAATTTCTAGCATATGACAATTATTTTCATTTCAAACCACTTTAACAATATTTACAAAATAGTCTTGTGTGCCAAGTTTCGTGCTAAACAAACCGGGTTTGAGCTTTTTTATGCGCGAAAGTGTCAAAAAAGTTTTAAAACCCACAAAATAGTAAGTTAACACGTAATTTCTATCATATGACTATAATTTTCAAATCTAATCACTTCAACACAATAATATATACCAAATATTGATATGTGCCAAGTTTCGTGCAAAACAAAAGAAGTTTGAGCTACTTTATGCGCGAAAGTGCCAAAAAAGCTTTAAAAACCATAAAATCGCAACTTAACACGTATTTTTCTAGCATATGACTATTATTTTTATTTCTAACCACTTCAAGACAATAATATTTACAAAATAGTTGTGCGCCAAGTTTCATGCTAAACTAACCATGTTAGAGCTTTTTTATACACGAAAGTGTCAATAAAGTTTAAAAACCCACAAAATCTCAACTTCACACTTAATTTCTAGCATATGACTATTATTTTAAAATCTAGCCACTTCAACACAATAATATATACAAAATAGTGTTGTGTGCCAATATTCGTGCGCAAAAAAACAAAGTATGAGCTACTTTATGCGCGAAAGTGCCAAAAGAGCTTTAAAACCCACAAAATCGAAATTAGCACATAATTTCTAGCATATGACAATTATTTTCAATTCCAAACACTTCAACACAATAATATATACGAAATCATGTTGTGTGCCAGGTTTCGTGCTAAACAAATCAAGTTTGAGCTACTTTATGCACGAAAATGCCAAAAAAGGCTTAAAAACCAATAAAATCGCAAATTAACACATAACTTCCACCATATGACTATTATTTTCAATTCTAACCACTTCAAACACAATAATATATACCAAATAGTGTTGTGTGCCAAGTTTCATGCAAAACCAAGTTTATGCGCGAAAGTGCAAAAAAACATTAATAAGCCATAAAATAGCAACTTAATACGTAATTTATAGCATATGACTATTATTTCAATTCTAACCACTTCAACACAATAATATATACCAAATAGTATCATGCACCAAGTATCGTGCAAAAAAAATCAAATTTAAGCTACTTTGTGCGTGAAAGTGGCAAAAAAAGCTTAAACACCCTCAATATCGCAACTTAGCACGTAATTTCAAGCATATGACTATGAGTTTCAATTCTAACCACTTCAACACAAGAATATATACCAAATAGTGTTGTGTGCCAAGTTTCATGGAAAACCAAGTTTGACCTAATATATGCGCTAAAATGCCAAAAACGTTTAAAAATCCATAAAATCGCAATTTAACACGTAATTTCTAGCATGTGACTATTATTTTCAATTCTAACCACTTCAACACAATAATATATAGGAAATAATGTTGTGTGCCAAGTGTCGTGGAAAGCAAACAAAGTTCCAAAAAAGCTTAAAAACCCATAAAATCGTAACTTAAAATGTTATTTCTAGTATATGACTATTATTTTAGATTCTAACCACTTCAACACATTAATATATACCAAATAGTATTGTGTGCCATGTTTCGTGCAAAACAAACCAAGTTTGAGCTTCTTTATGCGCGAAAGTGCCAAAAAAAGGTTAAAACCCCATAAAATCGCAAGTTACCACGTAATTTCAAGCATATAACTATGATTTTAAATTCTAACCACATCAATTCAATAATATATACCAAATAGTGTTGTGTTCCAAGTTTCGTGCAAAACAAACAAGGTTTGATATACTTTATGCGAGAAAGTACTAAAAAAGCTTAAAAACCCATTAAATCGTAACTTAAAACGTAATTTCTAGTATATGACTATTATTTTCAATTTTAACCAGTTCAACACAAGAATATATACAAAATAGTATTATCTGCCAAGTTTCATGCAAAACAAACTAAGTTTGATCCACTTTATGCGCGAAAGTGCAAAAAAGCTTAAAAACACATAAAATCACAACTCAGTACGTAATTACAAGCATATGACTTTGATTTTCAATTCTAACCACTTCAACACAATAATATATACAAAATAGTGTTGTGTTCCAAGTTTCCTGAAAAACAAACCAAGTTTGAGCTACGTTATGCGCGAAAATTCCAAAAAAGCTTAAAAACCAATAAAATCGCAACTTAGCACATAATTTCAAGCATATGACTATGATTTTCAATTATAACCACTTCAACACAATAATATGTACGAAATAGTATTGTGTGCTAAATTTCGTGCAATACTAACCATGTTTGAGTTACTTTATGCGCGAAAGTGCCACAAAAGATTACAAACCCATAAAATCGCAACTTAACACGTAATTTCTAGCATATGACAATTATTTTCATTTCAAACCACTTTAACAATATTTACAAAATAGTCTTGTGTGCCAAGTTTCGTGCTAAACAAACCAGGTTTGAGCTTTTTTATGCGCGAAAGTGTCAAAAAAGTTTTAAAACCCACAAAATAGTAAGTTAACACGTAATTTCTATCATATGACTATAATTTTCAAATCTAATCACTTCAACACAATAATATATACCAAATATTGATATGTGCCAAGTTTCGTGCAAAACAAAAGAAGTTTGAGCTACTTTATGCGCGAAAGTGCCAAAAAAGCTTTAAAAACCATAAAATCGCAACTTAACATGTATTTTTCTAGCATATGACTATTATTTTTATTTCTAACCACTTCAAGACAATAATATTTACAAAATAGTTGTGCGCCAAGTTTCATGCTAAACTAACCATGTTAGAGCTTTTTTATACACGAAAGTGTCAATAAAGTTTAAAAACCCACAAAATCTCAACTTCACACTTAATTTCTAGCATATGACTATTATTTTAAAATCTAGCCACTTCAACACAATAATATATACAAAATAGTGTTGTGTGCCAATATTCGTGCGCAAAAAAACAAAGTATGAGCTACTTTATGCGCGAAAGTGCCAAAAGAGCTTTAAAACCCACAAAATCGAAATTAGCACATAATTTCTAGCATATGACAATTATTTTCAATTCCAAACACTTCAACACAATAATATATACGAAATCATGTTGTGTGCCAGGTTTCGTGCTAAACAAATCAAGTTTGAGCTACTTTATGCACGAAAATGCCAAAAAAGGCTTAAAAACCAATAAAATCGCAAATTAACACATAACTTCCACCATATGACTATTATTTTCAATTCTAACCACTTCAACACAATAATATATACCAAATAGTGTTGTGTGCCAAGTTTCATGCAAAACCAAGTTTATGCGCGAAAGTGCAAAAAAACATTAATAAGCCATAAAATAGCAACTTAATACGTAATTTCTAGCATATGACTATTATTTCAATTCTAACCACTTCAACACAATAATATATACCAAATAGTATCATGCACCAAGTATCGTGCAAAAAAAATCAAATTTAAGCTACTTTGTGCGTGAAAGTGGCAAAAAAGCTTAAACACCCTCAATATCGCAACTTAGCACGTAATTTCAAGCATATGACTATGAGTTTCAATTCTAACCACTTCAACACAAGAATATATACCAAATAGTGTTGTGTGCCAAGTTTCATGGAAAACCAAGTTTGACCTAATATATGCGCTAAAATGCCAAAAACGTTTAAAAACCCATAAAATCGCAATTTAACACGTAATTTCTAGCATGTGACTATTATTTTCAATTCTAACCACTTCAACACAATAATATATAGGAAATAATGTTGTGTGCGAAGTGTCGTGGAAAGCAAACAAAGTTCCAAAAAAGCTTAAAAAACCCATAAAATCGTAACTTAAAAGGTTATTTCTAGTATATGACTATTATTTTAGATTCTAACCACTTCAACACATTAATATATACCAAATAGTATTGTGTGCCATGTTTCGTGCAAAACCAACCAAGTTTGAGCTTCTTTATGCGCGAAAGTGCCAAAAAAAGGTTAAAACCCCATAAAATCGCAAGTTACCACGTAATTTCAAGCATATAACTATGATTTTAAATTCTAACCACATCAATTCAATAATATATACCAAATAGTGTTGTGTTCCAAGTTTCGTGCAAAACAAACAAGGTTTGATATACTTTATGCGAGAAAGTACTAAAAAAGCTTAAAAACCCATTAAATCGTAACTTAAAACGTAATTTCTAGTATATGACTATTATTTTCAATTTTAACCAGTTCAACACAAGAATATATACAAAATAGTATTATCTGCCAAGTTTCATGCAAAACAAACTAAGTTTGATCCGCTTTATGCGCGAAAGTGCAAAAAAGCTTAAAAACACATAAAATCACAACTCAGTACGTAATTACAAGCATATGACTTTGATTTTCAATTCTAACCACTTCAACACAATAATATATACAAAATAGTGTTGTGTTCCAAGTTTCCTGAAAAACAAACCAAGTTTGAGCTACGTTATGCGCGAAAATTCCAAAAAAGCTTAAAAACCAATAAAATCGCAACTTAGCACATAATTTCAAGCATATGACTATGATTTTCAATTATAACCACTTCAACACAATAATATGTACGAAATAGTATTGTGTGCTAAATTTCGTGCAATACTAACCATGTTTGAGTTACTTTATGCGCGAAAGTGCCACAAAAGATTACAAACCCATAAAATCGCAACTTAACACGTAATTTCTAGCATATGACAATTATTTTCATTTCAAACCACTTTAACAATATTTACAAAATAGTCTTGTGTGCCAAGTTTCGTGCTAAACAAACCAGGTTTGAGCTTTTTTATGCGCGAAAGTGTCAAAAAAGTTTTAAAACCCACAAAATAGTAAGTTAACACGTAATTTCTATCATATGACTATAATTTTCAAATCTAATCACTTCAACACAATAATATATACCAAATATTGATATGTGCCAAGTTTCGTGCAAAACAAAAGAAGTTTGAGCTACTTTATGCGCGAAAGTGCCAAAAAAGCTTTAAAAACCATAAAATCGCAACTTAACACATATTTTTCTAGCATATGACTATTATTTTTATTTCTAACCACTTCAAGACAATAATATTTACAAAATAGTTGTGCGCCAAGTTTCATGCTAAACTAACCATGTTAGAGCTTTTTTATACGCGAAAGTGTCAATAAAGTTTAAAAACCCACAAAATCTCAACTTCACACTTAATTTCTAGCATATGACTATTATTTTAAAATCTAGCCACTTCAACACAATAATATATACAAAATAGTGTTGTGTGCCAATATTCGTGCGCAAAAAAACAAAGTATGAGCTACTTTATGCGCGAAAGTGCCAAAAGAGCTTTAAAACCCACAAAATCGAAATTAGCACATAATATCTAGCATATGACAATTATTTTCAATTCCAAACACTTCAACACAATAATATATACGAAATCATGTTGTGTGCCAGGTTTCGTGCTAAACAAATCAAGTTTGAGCTACTTTATGCACGAAAATGCCAAAAAAGGCTTAAAAACCAATAAAATCGCAAATTAACACATAACTTCCACCATATGACTATTATTTTCAATTCTAACCACTTCAACACAATAATATATACCAAATAGTGTTGTGTGCCAAGTTTCATGCAAAACCAAGTTTATGCGCGAAAGTGCAAAAAAACATTAATAAGCCATAAAATAGCAACTTAATACGTAATTTCTAGCATATGACTATTATTTCAATTCTAACCACTTCAACACAATAATATATACCAAATAGTATCATGCACCAAGTATCGTGCAAAAAAAATCAAATTTAAGCTACTTTGTGCGTGAAAAGTGGCAAAAAAGCTTAAACACCCTCAATATCGCAACTTAGCACGTAATTTCAAGCATATGACTATGAGTTTCAATTCTAACCACTTCAACACAAGAATATATACCAAATAGTGTTGTGTGCCAAGTTTCATGGAAAACCAAGTTTGACCTAATATATGCGCTAAAATGCCAAAAACGTTTAAAAACCCATAAAATCGCAATTTAACACGTAATTTCTAGCATGTGACTATTATTTTCAATTCTAACCACTTCAACACAATAATATATAGGAAATAATGTTGTGTGCCAAGTGTCGTGGAAAGCAAACAAAGTTCCAAAAAAGCTTAAAAACCCATAAAATCGTAACTTAAAATGTTATTTCTAGTATATGACTATTATTTTAGATTCTAACCACTTCAACACATTAATATATACCAAATAGTATTGTGTGCCATGTTTCGTGCAAAACAAACCAAGTTTGAGCTTCTTTATGCGCGAAAGTGCCAAAAAAAGGTTAAAACCCCATAAAATCGCAAGTTACCACGTAATTTCAAGCATATAACTATGATTTTAAATTCTAACCACATCAATTCAATAATATATACCAAATAGTGTTGTGTTCCAAGTTTCGTGCAAAACAAACAAAGTTTGATATACTTTATGCGAGAAAGTACTAAAAAAAGCTTAAAAACCCATTAAATCGTAACTTAAAACGTAATTTCTAGTATATGACTATTATTTTCAATTTTAACCAGTTCAACACAAGAATATATACAAAATAGTATTATCTGCCAAGTTTCATGCAAAACAAACTAAGTTTGATCCGCTTTATGCGCGAAAGTGCAAAAAAGCTTAAAAACACATAAAATCACAACTCAGTACGTAATTACAAGCATATGACTTTGATTTTCAATTCTAACCACTTCAACACAATAATATATACAAAATAGTGTTGTGTTCCAAGTTTCCTGAAAAACAAACCAAGTTTGAGCTACGTTATGCGCGAAAATTCCAAAAAAGCTTAAAAACCAATAAAATCGCAACTTAGCACATAATTTCAAGCATATGACTATGATTTTCAATTATAACCACTTCAACACAATAATATGTACGAAATAGTATTGTGTGCTAAATTTCGTGCAATACTAACCATGTTTGAGTTACTTTATGCGCGAAAGTGCCACAAAAGATTACAAACCCATAAAATCGCAACTTAACACGTAATTTCTAGCATATGACAATTATTTTCATTTCAAACCACTTTAACAATATTTACAAAATAGTCTTGTGTGCCAAGTTTCGTGCTAAACAAACCAGGTTTGAGCTTTTTTATGCGCGAAAGTGTCAAAAAAGTTTTAAAACCCACAAAATAGTAAGTTAACACGTAATTTCTATCATATGACTATAATTTTCAAATCTAATCACTTCAACACAATAATATATACCAAATATTGATATGTGCCAAGTTTCGTGCAAAACAAAAGAAGTTTGAGCTACTTTATGCGCGAAAGTGCCAAAAAAGCTTTAAAAACCATAAAAATCGCAACTTAACACGTATTTTTCTAGCATATGACTATTATTTTTATTTCTAACCACTTCAAGACAATAATATTTACAAAATAGTTGTGCGCCAAGTTTCATGCTAAACTAACCATGTTAGAGCTTTTTTATACGCGAAAGTGTCAATAAAGTTTAAAAACCCACAAAATCTCAACTTCACACTTAATTTCTAGCATATGACTATTATTTTAAAATCTAGCCACTTCAACACAATAATATATACAAAATAGTGTTGTGTGCCAATATTCGTGCGCAAAAAAACAAAGTATGAGCTACTTTATGCGCGAAAGTGCCAAAAGAGCTTTAAAACCCACAAAATCGAAATTAGCACATAATTTCTAGCATATGACAATTATTTTCAATTCCAAACACTTCAACACAATAATATATACGAAATCATGTTGTGTGCCAGGTTTCGTGCTAAACAAATCAAGTTTGAGCTACTTTATGCACGAAAATGCCAAAAAAGGCTTAAAAACCAATAAAATCGCAAATTAACACATAACTTCCACCATATGACTATTATTTTCAATTCTAACCACTTCAACACAATAATATATACCAAATAGTGTTGTGTGCCAAGTTTCATGCAAAACCAAGTTTATGCGCGAAAGTGCAAAAAAACATTAATAAGCCATAAAATAGCAACTTAATACGTAATTTCTAGCATATGACTATTATTTCAATTCTAACCACTTCAACACAATAATATATACCAAATAGTATCATGCACCAAGTATCGTGCAAAAAAAAATCAAATTTAAGCTACTTTGTGCGTGAAAAGTGGCAAAAAAGCTTAAACACCCTCAATATCGCAACTTGCACGTAATTTCAAGCATATGACTATGAGTTTCAATTCTAACCACTTCAACACAAGAATATATACCAAATAGTGTTGTGTGCCAAGTTTCATGGAAAACCAAGTTTGACCTAATATATGCGCTAAAATGCCAAAAACGTTTAAAAACCCATAAAATCGCAATTTAACACGTAATTTCTAGCATGTGACTATTATTTTCAATTCTAACCACTTCAACACAATAATATATAGGAAATAATGTTGTGTGCCAAGTGTCGTGGAAAGCAAACAAAGTTCCAAAAAAGCTTAAAAACCCATAAAATCGTAACTTAAAATGTTATTTCTAGTATATGACTATTATTTTAGATTCTAACCACTTCAACACATTAATATATACCAAATAGTATTGTGTGCCATGTTTCGTGCAAAACAAACCAAGTTTGAGCTTCTTTATGCGCGAAAGTGCCAAAAAAGGTTAAAACCCCATAAAATCGCAAGTTACCACGTAATTTCAAGCATATAACTATGATTTTAAATTCTAACCACATCAATTCAATAATATATACCAAATAGTGTTGTGTTCCAAGTTTCGTGCAAAACAAACAAAGTTTGATATACTTTATGCGAGAAAGTACTAAAAAAGCTTAAAAAACCC
>NC_080053.1:3036750-3058863 GCF_026212465.1 Amaranthus tricolor | reverse complement strand
ATATTGATCAACATTTCAAACATTTACATATATTTCTAAACACTGTTGAAAAAAATGGTTTAGTAGTTTCTGCCACTAAAATGAAATTATTTCAAACAAAAATTAGATTTTTGGGACATGACATTTATAAAGGAACAATCAAGCCAATTACAAGGTCTTTAGAATTTGCAGAAAAATTCCCTAACGAAATTAAAGACAAAACCCAGTTACAAAGATTTTTGGGATGTCTAAATTATATATCAGATTTTTTCCCAAAGCTCAGACAAATTTGCATGCCCCTCTTTCAAAGACTTCAAAAAAATCCGCCTCCCTGGTCAGAAATTCATACTAAGACTATTATTGAATTAAAACAAAAAATCAAATCACTTCCATGTCTAGGCATTCCAGATCCATCTGCATTCATGATAGTAGAAACAGATGCATCAGAAATAGGATATGGTGGCATATTAAAACAAAGAATAGATACAAAAGAACAATTAGTTAGATTTCATTCAGGTCTCTGGCTCGGACCTCAAAAAAATTATTCTACCATTAAAAAGGAAATTTTATCTATAGTACTATGCGTTTCAAAATTTCAAGATGATCTTTACAACAAAAAATTTTTGATAAGGATCGACTGCAAATCTGCAAAAGAGGTTCTAGAAAAGGATGTCAAAAACATTGTTTCTAAACAAATTTTTGCAAGATGGCAAGCAATTTTATCAGTATTTGATTTTCAAATAGAGCATATAAGAGGCGAAAGTAACTCTCTCCCTGATTTCTTAACTAGAGAATTTCTACAGGGACATCATAATGCCAAGGAAGAAGAATCAGCAAGAAAAACTCAAAGGGTTCCAGAGTTCAGATGATTACGAAATGGAACCAGATCCAAAACCAAACAAAACAGAACAAAATAAATTTTCATCCTCCAAAAATCTTCAAACTACCCTATCCATTTCAAACAAATTTACTCAACTAAATGATTTTCCCCCACTTCCATATTCACAAATTGTTCAAGAGCCTACTACACAAAATATTATTTCAAATTCAAAACAAAAAGAACCAACTACAAAAATACCAACACAAAGCTTTACCAAATCTGCATACATTACAAAAACCGAAATAGAAAATGTATATCTCACTAATTTTACAATTCCTCAAAGCCCACAAATTATTAATTCCATCAATCAAAAAACTTTTCCAAAAGGTTGCGAATGGATACCAGAAAATCGTTTTAAAACTCAAAGGTTTTATGAATTTATTTTAGTAGATTCAAACTCTGTTGAAATCCAACATATCAAGGATTCTTCAGAAAAAATAATTTATTCAAAATGTATTTTTAAGAAAATTATTTCGTCTGTAGAATGGGGAGACCCTTATGCAGAACGAATTTTTTCAAAAAGATTTTTCCCTCAAAATTACTCATACTATGATTACAAAATGGCCTGGTATAGAGCATTTTTATTCAGACCATTTGATCATTCATGGTTTTTTATATTTGACAAATATTGTCCAAAGAAATATCCTATGTGGTTTTATCATTGGTGGTATTTATTTGGACCAACTCCTCAAATTTATCCAAAAGAATGCAATGAGGGTTTCACAACTTTTGTTGCCAATTCAAATTATCAAGCTTATGAAACTCCAGTCATGTTTCATGCAGAATTTAAAATTCCATGGATTCTATGTTGGAGTTACTGTCTCAAACAACACCTTCCACGTCCATATCCATATTCATTAATAAGAGAATTCAAAATTAAATGGTGGGACAAATTTACCTTAGAAATTTGTTCAACAAAAAATGTTATCTCCTTTTTTCAAACCGGTATAAAAATGGAATACCAATCTCCATCAACCACCAACAAACCTTCACCCTCAAAAGCAACATCAAATTCAAACTCTCCTCAACACAATAAAAATCCCAAAGTAGAAAGTCCAAATTCAGAATCATTATCTAAAGTCCAGAAAGCTATTCTCAAAAAGATTCTTGAAGATCCACAATATGCAAAGAAAATATTATCAGAAGAATCCTCTGATGAGATTTTATCGGAGTTTTCAAATGAGTCTTATGATCCAACATTTGGTGGCCCATTTGCTCAAGATCCATACGACTTTTAATATTGAGTTCACAAAAGTTCAATTCAAATGTTCAACAACTCAAATTAATTCATCCGGAAGCACAAACGTAAGCAATGACGAAATCAAAAGTATCATTCAAATGTTCAACAACTCAAATTAATTCATCCGGAAGCACAAACGTAAGCAATGACGAAATCAAAAGCATCTCCAACAGTAATTCAAAGCATCTTCAACAGTAAAGCATCTCCAACAGTGATTCAAAGCATCTTCAACAGTAAAGCATCTTCAATAGTAATTCAAAGCATCTTCTACAGTATTATAGTGTAACTTTAATAATTATGTTTGTACTATTTCTCTTTAATTTCTTATTGGAAGAGCAGATTGCACCTTATCTCTTCCTTTGTGTATAAATAAAGTGTCTAGCTCTAAGATGAGAGCATCCTGTAATTTTTTTTTTTTTGTTTAAGTCTTATCTCAAATAAATCTAACTTTCTTTACTTATCTTATTATTATCAATTATATAATAAGATTTATATCCACAAAATTATTAAATTATTTTCTCTATCGATCCTGTACTCCCTATTGGTATTATTATCAATTATATAAATCTAACTTTTTTGTTTAAGTCTTATCTTGGAAGATAGGCCTAGCTGAACAACTTTCTTTGTTCAAAATGACTGAAGTTGTTTTTTGAGGAAAAGAAAAATTTAGATTTATTTGGAAGATAAGTAAATAATTTTGACTGAAGAAAGTTAATAATTTTGACTCTATGCAAAATTTTTTTGCATATTTTTCTTTGTTCAAAATTTTGACTCTATCAATACAATTACTAAAGATTTTGAAATAGATAAAAACTATCTAAGAGATGAATTTAATTCCTCTCACAATGCTGAACATCGAGATTGGTTTACATCTTTTTCTCGCTCCTTTAAAGACTCAATAAGAGATGTATGGTATAAAGATATGAATACTATTCAAATTAATATCCCGTTTTTTACATGGTTTTTATTGTTTTGTGAAAAACAAGGTATTGCTAATCCATATTCTCAAAATCACATATTTGTACAAACCAAACTTCAAAAAAATTGGGTTTTGAAGGATGGACAAACAATTAGTTCAGTTCATCCACCATTACAAAATATTACTTTTCCCTATTATGACCGTGAAATAAAGGCTAGTCCTTTTAAAGAAGGAAGAGTAGATCAAACAGATAAAACTCCAAATGTAGAAGACATCATTAAAATTTATCATCAAAATAATTTTACAAATCAAATCCTTCATACCGTTGCTACACAAGTAGATCAACTTTCAAATAAGGTTGATAATTTACAAAAAGAAACCTCTAGATCCATAGCCCCTAATACGATTGCATCATTAGGATCTAATAAGGTTTCTGCACCGCATTTCAAACCACCAGGATTAACTATACCTATGACTCAAATGTTTCCAAAAAATGGTTTTACTTCTTCTAACTCTAATTCTGCAGTGTTAGATAAAATTCAAAAATCTTTACAAAAATTAGCAGATAGTCCAAGTCATATTAAGGTTTTGAGTAAATATCAAAGTTCAGAGATATCTTCTGATGAAGAAAATTCTGAGTCTTTAATCATTTCAAAAGTTGCAAAGCAATTTCAAGAATCTGATAATGATCCTCATCAAATTAATAAAATACGATCATCTTGGAAGAATATCCCTACAAAAAACTATTATCCTAGGCCTACTCCTGTTGATCTTCAATATGAAGAAAGGTCTACATTTACCTCCAAATCCTTTTCCCCAGATATGATCCATGAATGGAACATAGATGGAAAATCTGATTATGAAATTCTTAATACTCTTCAAAATATGGGAATGGCTATTGTAGCTTACAAGGCAAAACCTTTGGATGAACAAATAATTTTTGGTTTTATTATATCAGGTTTTACTGGGCAATTAAAAAACTGGTGGGATAATCTTCTCACTTTACAAGACAGATTAGAAATTTTGAATCACGTTACTGACATCATGGATGATCAAGGAAATGTATTTCAAAAATCTGACTGCTGTGATTTCTTAATCATAGTTATTGCCTTTCATTTTGTCGGTAACCCTACTCAAACTCTTTCTTCTGGAGAAACGATTTTACAAAATTTACGTTGCCCAACTTTAAGTGACTATAGATGGTATAAAGATACCTTCTTTAGTTATGTTTTACAAAGACAAGATTGCAATCAAAGTTTTTGGAAAGAAAAATTTATATCAGGACTACCAAAATTATTTGCTCAAAGAATTTTTAGAAAAATAGCTGAACATGATACAGATAAAGAACAAGCTCTTAATAATACTACTTATGGAGGACTTTTCGCTTTCATTAAAAAGGAAGGTCTTTCTTTATGTGAAGAACTCAAACTCCAAGCCAAATATACCTCTGAAAAGAAACAATCTAGGAAAGAAATTGGATGTTTCTGTGAAGCATTTGGTATGGAAGCTATTAGAGCTCCCTCTACAAAAAAGAAAATTAAAAAACAATTTTCTAAATTTTCAAAAGATAAAAATAAAAATTCTTATCCTTCTTATTATCGAAAGAAACGAGGAAAGAAAAATTTCGGAAATTTCCGAAAATCAAACAAAGCTTTCAAAATCTTTTGTTATTCGTGTGGAAAACCTGGACATAAAGCAAATGCTTGTACCACAAAGAAAAAGATTCAAGAATTATTTATTAACGACTCTGAGCTAGGAGATAAAATATCCAAAATATTATTACAAACCCCTGAGTCTACTTCTTCTTCTTCTTCAGAAAAGGAAGATGACGAAATTTTACAAATTAATGATCAAACTTCTGATTCTGAATCTTCGATTTCTTCCTCTCCTATCAAATGCATTAATGTTTTAACAGATAAAGAGAAAAATGTGGAATTTCTTTTTGATCTCGTTGACAAAATCCAAGATAAAGAGATCAAAAGAGAAACCCTTTTGAAACTCAAAACTATGGTTTTGGGTGAAACCTCTACCTCTAAAAACAAAGAAAGTATTCCAATTCCTCAAATTGAACCTTTCAATATTTCAAAATTATTAGAAAAATACTCTTCCAAAGAAATGACTTCTAAATTAATTCCTATTAAGAATCAAACTCTTTCGGTCAAAGATCTTCAACTTGAAATAAATAAAATCAAAGAAGACATCATTTCTATCAAAAATAGTTTAAAGCATTTAGAAATCAAAGATTTCGAACTTGAAACAAAATTATCTATTTTAGAAAACCCCATCTATAAAGAAAATCTTTCTTTGGGAAAAGAGAAAGTTAATGGGGATGATGATGATTTTATCACTGTTATTAATAAAATTAATTTTCAAAAATGGTATGCACCAGTTACTTTTCAAATTGGAGATTTTCAAAAAACCTATATTGCTTTAATTGATAGTGGAGCGGATCAAAATTGCTTAAGGGAAGGATTAGTCCCAACTAAATTTTATGAAAAAACAAAAACTCGGTTATATAGTGCAAATAGTTCACCCATGGATATTAAATATAAAATTTCAAAAGGAAAGATCATAAATGAAAATTATAGTTTTACTAATACTTTCATTATTATTAATGATATTAAGGAAGAAATAATATTAGGCACTCCCTTTTTAACACAAATTTATCCTTTTTGGGTTGATGACAAAGGTGTTCATACAAAAATTTTAGGGAAACAATTATCATTTCCTTTTTTAAGTCCCATGTTACAAAAAGATATTAATTTATTACAAAATTCTTCAGTAATACAAAGTATAAATTTAATAAAACAAAAAGAATTTCAAATTTCTTCTTTAAAAGAAGAAATTTCTTTTCAAAGGATTGAAGAACAATTACAACAATCAAAATTGCAACAAAAAATTTTTAATTTAGAAAATATTTTAAAATCAAAAGTTTGTGCTGATATTCCAAATGCCTTTTGGGATAGAAAAAGGCATATTGTCACATTGCCATATGAAAAAGATTTCTCTGAAAAAAATATTCCTACAAAAGCTAGACCCATCCAAATGAATTCTGAGCATCTTGAATTCTGCAAGAAAGAAATTCAAACTCTTTTAGATAAAAAATTAATAACTCCATCCAAATCTCCTTGGAGCTGTGCAGCATTTTATGTTATGAATGCAGCAGAAAAAGAAAGAGGAGTTCCTAGATTAGTTATTAATTACAAACCTTTAAACAAAGTTCTTCAATGGATAAGATATCCAATCCCAAATAAAAGAGATTTAATTAATCGCTTATATAAAGCCAAAATATTTTCAAAATTTGATATGAAATCTGGTTTCTGGCAAATACAAATTGCTAAAGAAGATAGGTATAAAACTGCATTCACGGTACCATTTGGACATTATGAGTGGAATGTAATGCCTTTTGGACTTAAAAATGCTCCTTCTGAATTTCAACATATAATGAATGATATTTTCAATCAATTTTCTTCATTCATAATTGTTTATATAGATGATGTTTTAATTTTTTCTCATGATATTGATCAACATTTCAAACATTTACATATATTTCTAAACACTGTTGAAAAAAATGGTTTAGTAGTTTCTGCCACTAAAATGAAATTATTTCAAACAAAAATTAGATTTTTGGGACATGACATTTATAAAGGAACAATCAAGCCAATTACAAGGTCTTTAGAATTTGCAGAAAAATTCCCTAACGAAATTAAAGACAAAACCCAGTTACAAAGATTTTTGGGATGTCTAAATTATATATCAGATTTTTTCCCAAAGCTCAGACAAATTTGCATGCCCCTCTTTCAAAGACTTCAAAAAAATCCGCCTCCCTGGTCAGAAATTCATACTAAGACTATTATTGAATTAAAACAAAAAATCAAATCACTTCCATGTCTAGGCATTCCAGATCCATCTGCATTCATGATAGTAGAAACAGATGCATCAGAAATAGGATATGGTGGCATATTAAAACAAAGAATAGATACAAAAGAACAATTAGTTAGATTTCATTCAGGTCTCTGGCTCGGACCTCAAAAAAATTATTCTACCATTAAAAAGGAAATTTTATCTATAGTACTATGCGTTTCAAAATTTCAAGATGATCTTTACAACAAAAAATTTTTGATAAGGATCGACTGCAAATCTGCAAAAGAGGTTCTAGAAAAGGATGTCAAAAACATTGTTTCTAAACAAATTTTTGCAAGATGGCAAGCAATTTTATCAGTATTTGATTTTCAAATAGAGCATATAAGAGGCGAAAGTAACTCTCTCCCTGATTTCTTAACTAGAGAATTTCTACAGGGACATCATAATGCCAAGGAAGAAGAATCAGCAAGAAAAACTCAAAGGGTTCCAGAGTTCAGATGATTACGAAATGGAACCAGATCCAAAACCAAACAAAACAGAACAAAATAAATTTTCATCCTCCAAAAATCTTCAAACTACCCTATCCATTTCAAACAAATTTACTCAACTAAATGATTTTCCCCCACTTCCATATTCACAAATTGTTCAAGAGCCTACTACACAAAATATTATTTCAAATTCAAAACAAAAAGAACCAACTACAAAAATACCAACACAAAGCTTTACCAAATCTGCATACATTACAAAAACCGAAATAGAAAATGTATATCTCACTAATTTTACAATTCCTCAAAGCCCACAAATTATTAATTCCATCAATCAAAAAACTTTTCCAAAAGGTTGCGAATGGATACCAGAAAATCGTTTTAAAACTCAAAGGTTTTATGAATTTATTTTAGTAGATTCAAACTCTGTTGAAATCCAACATATCAAGGATTCTTCAGAAAAAATAATTTATTCAAAATGTATTTTTAAGAAAATTATTTCGTCTGTAGAATGGGGAGACCCTTATGCAGAACGAATTTTTTCAAAAAGATTTTTCCCTCAAAATTACTCATACTATGATTACAAAATGGCCTGGTATAGAGCATTTTTATTCAGACCATTTGATCATTCATGGTTTTTTATATTTGACAAATATTGTCCAAAGAAATATCCTATGTGGTTTTATCATTGGTGGTATTTATTTGGACCAACTCCTCAAATTTATCCAAAAGAATGCAATGAGGGTTTCACAACTTTTGTTGCCAATTCAAATTATCAAGCTTATGAAACTCCAGTCATGTTTCATGCAGAATTTAAAATTCCATGGATTCTATGTTGGAGTTACTGTCTCAAACAACACCTTCCACGTCCATATCCATATTCATTAATAAGAGAATTCAAAATTAAATGGTGGGACAAATTTACCTTAGAAATTTGTTCAACAAAAAATGTTATCTCCTTTTTTCAAACCGGTATAAAAATGGAATACCAATCTCCATCAACCACCAACAAACCTTCACCCTCAAAAGCAACATCAAATTCAAACTCTCCTCAACACAATAAAAATCCCAAAGTAGAAAGTCCAAATTCAGAATCATTATCTAAAGTCCAGAAAGCTATTCTCAAAAAGATTCTTGAAGATCCACAATATGCAAAGAAAATATTATCAGAAGAATCCTCTGATGAGATTTTATCGGAGTTTTCAAATGAGTCTTATGATCCAACATTTGGTGGCCCATTTGCTCAAGATCCATACGACTTTTAATATTGAGTTCACAAAAGTTCAATTCAAATGTTCAACAACTCAAATTAATTCATCCGGAAGCACAAACGTAAGCAATGACGAAATCAAAAGTATCATTCAAATGTTCAACAACTCAAATTAATTCATCCGGAAGCACAAACGTAAGCAATGACGAAATCAAAAGCATCTCCAACAGTAATTCAAAGCATCTTCAACAGTAAAGCATCTCCAACAGTGATTCAAAGCATCTTCAACAGTAAAGCATCTTCAATAGTAATTCAAAGCATCTTCTACAGTATTATAGTGTAACTTTAATAATTATGTTTGTACTATTTCTCTTTAATTTCTTATTGGAAGAGCAGATTGCACCTTATCTCTTCCTTTGTGTATAAATAAAGTGTCTAGCTCTAAGATGAGAGCATCCTGTAATTTTTTTTTTTTTGTTTAAGTCTTATCTCAAATAAATCTAACTTTCTTTACTTATCTTATTATTATCAATTATATAATAAGATTTATATCCACAAAATTATTAAATTATTTTCTCTATCGATCCTGTACTCCCTATTGGTATTATTATCAATTATATAAATCTAACTTTTTTGTTTAAGTCTTATCTTGGAAGATAGGCCTAGCTGAACAACTTTCTTTGTTCAAAATGACTGAAGTTGTTTTTTGAGGAAAAGAAAAATTTAGATTTATTTGGAAGATAAGTAAATAATTTTGACTGAAGAAAGTTAATAATTTTGACTCTATGCAAAATTTTTTTGCATATTTTTCTTTGTTCAAAATTTTGACTCTATCAATACAATTACTAAAGATTTTGAAATAGATAAAAACTATCTAAGAGATGAATTTAATTCCTCTCACAATGCTGAACATCGAGATTGGTTTACATCTTTTTCTCGCTCCTTTAAAGACTCAATAAGAGATGTATGGTATAAAGATATGAATACTATTCAAATTAATATCCCGTTTTTTACATGGTTTTTATTGTTTTGTGAAAAACAAGGTATTGCTAATCCATATTCTCAAAATCACATATTTGTACAAACCAAACTTCAAAAAAATTGGGTTTTGAAGGATGGACAAACAATTAGTTCAGTTCATCCACCATTACAAAATATTACTTTTCCCTATTATGACCGTGAAATAAAGGCTAGTCCTTTTAAAGAAGGAAGAGTAGATCAAACAGATAAAACTCCAAATGTAGAAGACATCATTAAAATTTATCATCAAAATAATTTTACAAATCAAATCCTTCATACCGTTGCTACACAAGTAGATCAACTTTCAAATAAGGTTGATAATTTACAAAAAGAAACCTCTAGATCCATAGCCCCTAATACGATTGCATCATTAGGATCTAATAAGGTTTCTGCACCGCATTTCAAACCACCAGGATTAACTATACCTATGACTCAAATGTTTCCAAAAAATGGTTTTACTTCTTCTAACTCTAATTCTGCAGTGTTAGATAAAATTCAAAAATCTTTACAAAAATTAGCAGATAGTCCAAGTCATATTAAGGTTTTGAGTAAATATCAAAGTTCAGAGATATCTTCTGATGAAGAAAATTCTGAGTCTTTAATCATTTCAAAAGTTGCAAAGCAATTTCAAGAATCTGATAATGATCCTCATCAAATTAATAAAATACGATCATCTTGGAAGAATATCCCTACAAAAAACTATTATCCTAGGCCTACTCCTGTTGATCTTCAATATGAAGAAAGGTCTACATTTACCTCCAAATCCTTTTCCCCAGATATGATCCATGAATGGAACATAGATGGAAAATCTGATTATGAAATTCTTAATACTCTTCAAAATATGGGAATGGCTATTGTAGCTTACAAGGCAAAACCTTTGGATGAACAAATAATTTTTGGTTTTATTATATCAGGTTTTACTGGGCAATTAAAAAACTGGTGGGATAATCTTCTCACTTTACAAGACAGATTAGAAATTTTGAATCACGTTACTGACATCATGGATGATCAAGGAAATGTATTTCAAAAATCTGACTGCTGTGATTTCTTAATCATAGTTATTGCCTTTCATTTTGTCGGTAACCCTACTCAAACTCTTTCTTCTGGAGAAACGATTTTACAAAATTTACGTTGCCCAACTTTAAGTGACTATAGATGGTATAAAGATACCTTCTTTAGTTATGTTTTACAAAGACAAGATTGCAATCAAAGTTTTTGGAAAGAAAAATTTATATCAGGACTACCAAAATTATTTGCTCAAAGAATTTTTAGAAAAATAGCTGAACATGATACAGATAAAGAACAAGCTCTTAATAATACTACTTATGGAGGACTTTTCGCTTTCATTAAAAAGGAAGGTCTTTCTTTATGTGAAGAACTCAAACTCCAAGCCAAATATACCTCTGAAAAGAAACAATCTAGGAAAGAAATTGGATGTTTCTGTGAAGCATTTGGTATGGAAGCTATTAGAGCTCCCTCTACAAAAAAGAAAATTAAAAAACAATTTTCTAAATTTTCAAAAGATAAAAATAAAAATTCTTATCCTTCTTATTATCGAAAGAAACGAGGAAAGAAAAATTTCGGAAATTTCCGAAAATCAAACAAAGCTTTCAAAATCTTTTGTTATTCGTGTGGAAAACCTGGACATAAAGCAAATGCTTGTACCACAAAGAAAAAGATTCAAGAATTATTTATTAACGACTCTGAGCTAGGAGATAAAATATCCAAAATATTATTACAAACCCCTGAGTCTACTTCTTCTTCTTCTTCAGAAAAGGAAGATGACGAAATTTTACAAATTAATGATCAAACTTCTGATTCTGAATCTTCGATTTCTTCCTCTCCTATCAAATGCATTAATGTTTTAACAGATAAAGAGAAAAATGTGGAATTTCTTTTTGATCTCGTTGACAAAATCCAAGATAAAGAGATCAAAAGAGAAACCCTTTTGAAACTCAAAACTATGGTTTTGGGTGAAACCTCTACCTCTAAAAACAAAGAAAGTATTCCAATTCCTCAAATTGAACCTTTCAATATTTCAAAATTATTAGAAAAATACTCTTCCAAAGAAATGACTTCTAAATTAATTCCTATTAAGAATCAAACTCTTTCGGTCAAAGATCTTCAACTTGAAATAAATAAAATCAAAGAAGACATCATTTCTATCAAAAATAGTTTAAAGCATTTAGAAATCAAAGATTTCGAACTTGAAACAAAATTATCTATTTTAGAAAACCCCATCTATAAAGAAAATCTTTCTTTGGGAAAAGAGAAAGTTAATGGGGATGATGATGATTTTATCACTGTTATTAATAAAATTAATTTTCAAAAATGGTATGCACCAGTTACTTTTCAAATTGGAGATTTTCAAAAAACCTATATTGCTTTAATTGATAGTGGAGCGGATCAAAATTGCTTAAGGGAAGGATTAGTCCCAACTAAATTTTATGAAAAAACAAAAACTCGGTTATATAGTGCAAATAGTTCACCCATGGATATTAAATATAAAATTTCAAAAGGAAAGATCATAAATGAAAATTATAGTTTTACTAATACTTTCATTATTATTAATGATATTAAGGAAGAAATAATATTAGGCACTCCCTTTTTAACACAAATTTATCCTTTTTGGGTTGATGACAAAGGTGTTCATACAAAAATTTTAGGGAAACAATTATCATTTCCTTTTTTAAGTCCCATGTTACAAAAAGATATTAATTTATTACAAAATTCTTCAGTAATACAAAGTATAAATTTAATAAAACAAAAAGAATTTCAAATTTCTTCTTTAAAAGAAGAAATTTCTTTTCAAAGGATTGAAGAACAATTACAACAATCAAAATTGCAACAAAAAATTTTTAATTTAGAAAATATTTTAAAATCAAAAGTTTGTGCTGATATTCCAAATGCCTTTTGGGATAGAAAAAGGCATATTGTCACATTGCCATATGAAAAAGATTTCTCTGAAAAAAATATTCCTACAAAAGCTAGACCCATCCAAATGAATTCTGAGCATCTTGAATTCTGCAAGAAAGAAATTCAAACTCTTTTAGATAAAAAATTAATAACTCCATCCAAATCTCCTTGGAGCTGTGCAGCATTTTATGTTATGAATGCAGCAGAAAAAGAAAGAGGAGTTCCTAGATTAGTTATTAATTACAAACCTTTAAACAAAGTTCTTCAATGGATAAGATATCCAATCCCAAATAAAAGAGATTTAATTAATCGCTTATATAAAGCCAAAATATTTTCAAAATTTGATATGAAATCTGGTTTCTGGCAAATACAAATTGCTAAAGAAGATAGGTATAAAACTGCATTCACGGTACCATTTGGACATTATGAGTGGAATGTAATGCCTTTTGGACTTAAAAATGCTCCTTCTGAATTTCAACATATAATGAATGATATTTTCAATCAATTTTCTTCATTCATAATTGTTTATATAGATGATGTTTTAATTTTTTCTCATGATATTGATCAACATTTCAAACATTTACATATATTTCTAAACACTGTTGAAAAAAATGGTTTAGTAGTTTCTGCCACTAAAATGAAATTATTTCAAACAAAAATTAGATTTTTGGGACATGACATTTATAAAGGAACAATCAAGCCAATTACAAGGTCTTTAGAATTTGCAGAAAAATTCCCTAACGAAATTAAAGACAAAACCCAGTTACAAAGATTTTTGGGATGTCTAAATTATATATCAGATTTTTTCCCAAAGCTCAGACAAATTTGCATGCCCCTCTTTCAAAGACTTCAAAAAAATCCGCCTCCCTGGTCAGAAATTCATACTAAGACTATTATTGAATTAAAACAAAAAATCAAATCACTTCCATGTCTAGGCATTCCAGATCCATCTGCATTCATGATAGTAGAAACAGATGCATCAGAAATAGGATATGGTGGCATATTAAAACAAAGAATAGATACAAAAGAACAATTAGTTAGATTTCATTCAGGTCTCTGGCTCGGACCTCAAAAAAATTATTCTACCATTAAAAAGGAAATTTTATCTATAGTACTATGCGTTTCAAAATTTCAAGATGATCTTTACAACAAAAAATTTTTGATAAGGATCGACTGCAAATCTGCAAAAGAGGTTCTAGAAAAGGATGTCAAAAACATTGTTTCTAAACAAATTTTTGCAAGATGGCAAGCAATTTTATCAGTATTTGATTTTCAAATAGAGCATATAAGAGGCGAAAGTAACTCTCTCCCTGATTTCTTAACTAGAGAATTTCTACAGGGACATCATAATGCCAAGGAAGAAGAATCAGCAAGAAAAACTCAAAGGGTTCCAGAGTTCAGATGATTACGAAATGGAACCAGATCCAAAACCAAACAAAACAGAACAAAATAAATTTTCATCCTCCAAAAATCTTCAAACTACCCTATCCATTTCAAACAAATTTACTCAACTAAATGATTTTCCCCCACTTCCATATTCACAAATTGTTCAAGAGCCTACTACACAAAATATTATTTCAAATTCAAAACAAAAAGAACCAACTACAAAAATACCAACACAAAGCTTTACCAAATCTGCATACATTACAAAAACCGAAATAGAAAATGTATATCTCACTAATTTTACAATTCCTCAAAGCCCACAAATTATTAATTCCATCAATCAAAAAACTTTTCCAAAAGGTTGCGAATGGATACCAGAAAATCGTTTTAAAACTCAAAGGTTTTATGAATTTATTTTAGTAGATTCAAACTCTGTTGAAATCCAACATATCAAGGATTCTTCAGAAAAAATAATTTATTCAAAATGTATTTTTAAGAAAATTATTTCGTCTGTAGAATGGGGAGACCCTTATGCAGAACGAATTTTTTCAAAAAGATTTTTCCCTCAAAATTACTCATACTATGATTACAAAATGGCCTGGTATAGAGCATTTTTATTCAGACCATTTGATCATTCATGGTTTTTTATATTTGACAAATATTGTCCAAAGAAATATCCTATGTGGTTTTATCATTGGTGGTATTTATTTGGACCAACTCCTCAAATTTATCCAAAAGAATGCAATGAGGGTTTCACAACTTTTGTTGCCAATTCAAATTATCAAGCTTATGAAACTCCAGTCATGTTTCATGCAGAATTTAAAATTCCATGGATTCTATGTTGGAGTTACTGTCTCAAACAACACCTTCCACGTCCATATCCATATTCATTAATAAGAGAATTCAAAATTAAATGGTGGGACAAATTTACCTTAGAAATTTGTTCAACAAAAAATGTTATCTCCTTTTTTCAAACCGGTATAAAAATGGAATACCAATCTCCATCAACCACCAACAAACCTTCACCCTCAAAAGCAACATCAAATTCAAACTCTCCTCAACACAATAAAAATCCCAAAGTAGAAAGTCCAAATTCAGAATCATTATCTAAAGTCCAGAAAGCTATTCTCAAAAAGATTCTTGAAGATCCACAATATGCAAAGAAAATATTATCAGAAGAATCCTCTGATGAGATTTTATCGGAGTTTTCAAATGAGTCTTATGATCCAACATTTGGTGGCCCATTTGCTCAAGATCCATACGACTTTTAATATTGAGTTCACAAAAGTTCAATTCAAATGTTCAACAACTCAAATTAATTCATCCGGAAGCACAAACGTAAGCAATGACGAAATCAAAAGTATCATTCAAATGTTCAACAACTCAAATTAATTCATCCGGAAGCACAAACGTAAGCAATGACGAAATCAAAAGCATCTCCAACAGTAATTCAAAGCATCTTCAACAGTAAAGCATCTCCAACAGTGATTCAAAGCATCTTCAACAGTAAAGCATCTTCAATAGTAATTCAAAGCATCTTCTACAGTATTATAGTGTAACTTTAATAATTATGTTTGTACTATTTCTCTTTAATTTCTTATTGGAAGAGCAGATTGCACCTTATCTCTTCCTTTGTGTATAAATAAAGTGTCTAGCTCTAAGATGAGAGCATCCTGTAATTTTTTTTTTTTTGTTTAAGTCTTATCTCAAATAAATCTAACTTTCTTTACTTATCTTATTATTATCAATTATATAATAAGATTTATATCCACAAAATTATTAAATTATTTTCTCTATCGATCCTGTACTCCCTATTGGTATTATTATCAATTATATAAATCTAACTTTTTTGTTTAAGTCTTATCTTGGAAGATAGGCCTAGCTGAACAACTTTCTTTGTTCAAAATGACTGAAGTTGTTTTTTGAGGAAAAGAAAAATTTAGATTTATTTGGAAGATAAGTAAATAATTTTGACTGAAGAAAGTTAATAATTTTGACTCTATGCAAAATTTTTTTGCATATTTTTCTTTGTTCAAAATTTTGACTCTATCAATACAATTACTAAAGATTTTGAAATAGATAAAAACTATCTAAGAGATGAATTTAATTCCTCTCACAATGCTGAACATCGAGATTGGTTTACATCTTTTTCTCGCTCCTTTAAAGACTCAATAAGAGATGTATGGTATAAAGATATGAATACTATTCAAATTAATATCCCGTTTTTTACATGGTTTTTATTGTTTTGTGAAAAACAAGGTATTGCTAATCCATATTCTCAAAATCACATATTTGTACAAACCAAACTTCAAAAAAATTGGGTTTTGAAGGATGGACAAACAATTAGTTCAGTTCATCCACCATTACAAAATATTACTTTTCCCTATTATGACCGTGAAATAAAGGCTAGTCCTTTTAAAGAAGGAAGAGTAGATCAAACAGATAAAACTCCAAATGTAGAAGACATCATTAAAATTTATCATCAAAATAATTTTACAAATCAAATCCTTCATACCGTTGCTACACAAGTAGATCAACTTTCAAATAAGGTTGATAATTTACAAAAAGAAACCTCTAGATCCATAGCCCCTAATACGATTGCATCATTAGGATCTAATAAGGTTTCTGCACCGCATTTCAAACCACCAGGATTAACTATACCTATGACTCAAATGTTTCCAAAAAATGGTTTTACTTCTTCTAACTCTAATTCTGCAGTGTTAGATAAAATTCAAAAATCTTTACAAAAATTAGCAGATAGTCCAAGTCATATTAAGGTTTTGAGTAAATATCAAAGTTCAGAGATATCTTCTGATGAAGAAAATTCTGAGTCTTTAATCATTTCAAAAGTTGCAAAGCAATTTCAAGAATCTGATAATGATCCTCATCAAATTAATAAAATACGATCATCTTGGAAGAATATCCCTACAAAAAACTATTATCCTAGGCCTACTCCTGTTGATCTTCAATATGAAGAAAGGTCTACATTTACCTCCAAATCCTTTTCCCCAGATATGATCCATGAATGGAACATAGATGGAAAATCTGATTATGAAATTCTTAATACTCTTCAAAATATGGGAATGGCTATTGTAGCTTACAAGGCAAAACCTTTGGATGAACAAATAATTTTTGGTTTTATTATATCAGGTTTTACTGGGCAATTAAAAAACTGGTGGGATAATCTTCTCACTTTACAAGACAGATTAGAAATTTTGAATCACGTTACTGACATCATGGATGATCAAGGAAATGTATTTCAAAAATCTGACTGCTGTGATTTCTTAATCATAGTTATTGCCTTTCATTTTGTCGGTAACCCTACTCAAACTCTTTCTTCTGGAGAAACGATTTTACAAAATTTACGTTGCCCAACTTTAAGTGACTATAGATGGTATAAAGATACCTTCTTTAGTTATGTTTTACAAAGACAAGATTGCAATCAAAGTTTTTGGAAAGAAAAATTTATATCAGGACTACCAAAATTATTTGCTCAAAGAATTTTTAGAAAAATAGCTGAACATGATACAGATAAAGAACAAGCTCTTAATAATACTACTTATGGAGGACTTTTCGCTTTCATTAAAAAGGAAGGTCTTTCTTTATGTGAAGAACTCAAACTCCAAGCCAAATATACCTCTGAAAAGAAACAATCTAGGAAAGAAATTGGATGTTTCTGTGAAGCATTTGGTATGGAAGCTATTAGAGCTCCCTCTACAAAAAAGAAAATTAAAAAACAATTTTCTAAATTTTCAAAAGATAAAAATAAAAATTCTTATCCTTCTTATTATCGAAAGAAACGAGGAAAGAAAAATTTCGGAAATTTCCGAAAATCAAACAAAGCTTTCAAAATCTTTTGTTATTCGTGTGGAAAACCTGGACATAAAGCAAATGCTTGTACCACAAAGAAAAAGATTCAAGAATTATTTATTAACGACTCTGAGCTAGGAGATAAAATATCCAAAATATTATTACAAACCCCTGAGTCTACTTCTTCTTCTTCTTCAGAAAAGGAAGATGACGAAATTTTACAAATTAATGATCAAACTTCTGATTCTGAATCTTCGATTTCTTCCTCTCCTATCAAATGCATTAATGTTTTAACAGATAAAGAGAAAAATGTGGAATTTCTTTTTGATCTCGTTGACAAAATCCAAGATAAAGAGATCAAAAGAGAAACCCTTTTGAAACTCAAAACTATGGTTTTGGGTGAAACCTCTACCTCTAAAAACAAAGAAAGTATTCCAATTCCTCAAATTGAACCTTTCAATATTTCAAAATTATTAGAAAAATACTCTTCCAAAGAAATGACTTCTAAATTAATTCCTATTAAGAATCAAACTCTTTCGGTCAAAGATCTTCAACTTGAAATAAATAAAATCAAAGAAGACATCATTTCTATCAAAAATAGTTTAAAGCATTTAGAAATCAAAGATTTCGAACTTGAAACAAAATTATCTATTTTAGAAAACCCCATCTATAAAGAAAATCTTTCTTTGGGAAAAGAGAAAGTTAATGGGGATGATGATGATTTTATCACTGTTATTAATAAAATTAATTTTCAAAAATGGTATGCACCAGTTACTTTTCAAATTGGAGATTTTCAAAAAACCTATATTGCTTTAATTGATAGTGGAGCGGATCAAAATTGCTTAAGGGAAGGATTAGTCCCAACTAAATTTTATGAAAAAACAAAAACTCGGTTATATAGTGCAAATAGTTCACCCATGGATATTAAATATAAAATTTCAAAAGGAAAGATCATAAATGAAAATTATAGTTTTACTAATACTTTCATTATTATTAATGATATTAAGGAAGAAATAATATTAGGCACTCCCTTTTTAACACAAATTTATCCTTTTTGGGTTGATGACAAAGGTGTTCATACAAAAATTTTAGGGAAACAATTATCATTTCCTTTTTTAAGTCCCATGTTACAAAAAGATATTAATTTATTACAAAATTCTTCAGTAATACAAAGTATAAATTTAATAAAACAAAAAGAATTTCAAATTTCTTCTTTAAAAGAAGAAATTTCTTTTCAAAGGATTGAAGAACAATTACAACAATCAAAATTGCAACAAAAAATTTTTAATTTAGAAAATATTTTAAAATCAAAAGTTTGTGCTGATATTCCAAATGCCTTTTGGGATAGAAAAAGGCATATTGTCACATTGCCATATGAAAAAGATTTCTCTGAAAAAAATATTCCTACAAAAGCTAGACCCATCCAAATGAATTCTGAGCATCTTGAATTCTGCAAGAAAGAAATTCAAACTCTTTTAGATAAAAAATTAATAACTCCATCCAAATCTCCTTGGAGCTGTGCAGCATTTTATGTTATGAATGCAGCAGAAAAAGAAAGAGGAGTTCCTAGATTAGTTATTAATTACAAACCTTTAAACAAAGTTCTTCAATGGATAAGATATCCAATCCCAAATAAAAGAGATTTAATTAATCGCTTATATAAAGCCAAAATATTTTCAAAATTTGATATGAAATCTGGTTTCTGGCAAATACAAATTGCTAAAGAAGATAGGTATAAAACTGCATTCACGGTACCATTTGGACATTATGAGTGGAATGTAATGCCTTTTGGACTTAAAAATGCTCCTTCTGAATTTCAACATATAATGAATGATATTTTCAATCAATTTTCTTCATTCATAATTGTTTATATAGATGATGTTTTAATTTTTTCTCATGATATTGATCAACATTTCAAACATTTACATATATTTCTAAACACTGTTGAAAAAAATGGTTTAGTAGTTTCTGCCACTAAAATGAAATTATTTCAAACAAAAATTAGATTTTTGGGACATGACATTTATAAAGGAACAATCAAGCCAATTACAAGGTCTTTAGAATTTGCAGAAAAATTCCCTAACGAAATTAAAGACAAAACCCAGTTACAAAGATTTTTGGGATGTCTAAATTATATATCAGATTTTTTCCCAAAGCTCAGACAAATTTGCATGCCCCTCTTTCAAAGACTTCAAAAAAATCCGCCTCCCTGGTCAGAAATTCATACTAAGACTATTATTGAATTAAAACAAAAAATCAAATCACTTCCATGTCTAGGCATTCCAGATCCATCTGCATTCATGATAGTAGAAACAGATGCATCAGAAATAGGATATGGTGGCATATTAAAACAAAGAATAGATACAAAAGAACAATTAGTTAGATTTCATTCAGGTCTCTGGCTCGGACCTCAAAAAAATTATTCTACCATTAAAAAGGAAATTTTATCTATAGTACTATGCGTTTCAAAATTTCAAGATGATCTTTACAACAAAAAATTTTTGATAAGGATCGACTGCAAATCTGCAAAAGAGGTTCTAGAAAAGGATGTCAAAAACATTGTTTCTAAACAAATTTTTGCAAGATGGCAAGCAATTTTATCAGTATTTGATTTTCAAATAGAGCATATAAGAGGCGAAAGTAACTCTCTCCCTGATTTCTTAACTAGAGAATTTCTACAGGGACATCATAATGCCAAGGAAGAAGAATCAGCAAGAAAAACTCAAAGGGTTCCAGAGTTCAGATGATTACGAAATGGAACCAGATCCAAAACCAAACAAAACAGAACAAAATAAATTTTCATCCTCCAAAAATCTTCAAACTACCCTATCCATTTCAAACAAATTTACTCAACTAAATGATTTTCCCCCACTTCCATATTCACAAATTGTTCAAGAGCCTACTACACAAAATATTATTTCAAATTCAAAACAAAAAGAACCAACTACAAAAATACCAACACAAAGCTTTACCAAATCTGCATACATTACAAAAACCGAAATAGAAAATGTATATCTCACTAATTTTACAATTCCTCAAAGCCCACAAATTATTAATTCCATCAATCAAAAAACTTTTCCAAAAGGTTGCGAATGGATACCAGAAAATCGTTTTAAAACTCAAAGGTTTTATGAATTTATTTTAGTAGATTCAAACTCTGTTGAAATCCAACATATCAAGGATTCTTCAGAAAAAATAATTTATTCAAAATGTATTTTTAAGAAAATTATTTCGTCTGTAGAATGGGGAGACCCTTATGCAGAACGAATTTTTTCAAAAAGATTTTTCCCTCAAAATTACTCATACTATGATTACAAAATGGCCTGGTATAGAGCATTTTTATTCAGACCATTTGATCATTCATGGTTTTTTATATTTGACAAATATTGTCCAAAGAAATATCCTATGTGGTTTTATCATTGGTGGTATTTATTTGGACCAACTCCTCAAATTTATCCAAAAGAATGCAATGAGGGTTTCACAACTTTTGTTGCCAATTCAAATTATCAAGCTTATGAAACTCCAGTCATGTTTCATGCAGAATTTAAAATTCCATGGATTCTATGTTGGAGTTACTGTCTCAAACAACACCTTCCACGTCCATATCCATATTCATTAATAAGAGAATTCAAAATTAAATGGTGGGACAAATTTACCTTAGAAATTTGTTCAACAAAAAATGTTATCTCCTTTTTTCAAACCGGTATAAAAATGGAATACCAATCTCCATCAACCACCAACAAACCTTCACCCTCAAAAGCAACATCAAATTCAAACTCTCCTCAACACAATAAAAATCCCAAAGTAGAAAGTCCAAATTCAGAATCATTATCTAAAGTCCAGAAAGCTATTCTCAAAAAGATTCTTGAAGATCCACAATATGCAAAGAAAATATTATCAGAAGAATCCTCTGATGAGATTTTATCGGAGTTTTCAAATGAGTCTTATGATCCAACATTTGGTGGCCCATTTGCTCAAGATCCATACGACTTTTAATATTGAGTTCACAAAAGTTCAATTCAAATGTTCAACAACTCAAATTAATTCATCCGGAAGCACAAACGTAAGCAATGACGAAATCAAAAGTATCATTCAAATGTTCAACAACTCAAATTAATTCATCCGGAAGCACAAACGTAAGCAATGACGAAATCAAAAGCATCTCCAACAGTAATTCAAAGCATCTTCAACAGTAAAGCATCTCCAACAGTGATTCAAAGCATCTTCAACAGTAAAGCATCTTCAATAGTAATTCAAAGCATCTTCTACAGTATTATAGTGTAACTTTAATAATTATGTTTGTACTATTTCTCTTTAATTTCTTATTGGAAGAGCAGATTGCACCTTATCTCTTCCTTTGTGTATAAATAAAGTGTCTAGCTCTAAGATGAGAGCATCCTGTAATTT
>NC_080053.1:3025400-3032900 GCF_026212465.1 Amaranthus tricolor | reverse complement strand
TATGGAAATCAAAGAAATAACAAAGAGAAGGGAACACCGAACTTGAAGACAAACTTTGAATGCCATAAGTGTGGGAGCACTGAACACTTCATCAAGGATTGCCCTCAATGGAAAAATGAGAAGGGCAAGGGAAAAGCAAGAGAAGTTGGAAGACAATATAAGAAGGGAAACTTCAAAACTGATTTTAGAAAAGCAATGATAGCAGCTTGGGGAGATACGGAGAGCGAGGCTGAGACAGAAGCTCCAGTGGAAGAGGAAACAGCAAACCTATGCCTCATGGCATCTCATGAAGAATCCAAAGAGAAAGAGGTAATGTCTTCTATCTCACTCCCTAAACAATTGTCTAAACTCAGTAAGAATGAATTGATTAAGTTGCTCTTGGAGACACATGAAAAATTAGAAAAACAGAATACCAAGTGTCTCCAAATCGAGAAAGACCTCAACTCAAACAAGGATCATATATCCTATCTAAATTCATTTAGAGTAGATGTACAAAACAGATTTTTTAATTTGCTAGATCAGAATGTTGTTTTGAAAGAGACAATTGAGAAATTGAAACAGGAATTTATTTTTCTTAATATTGAAATGAATCATAACAGATTGATAGGATTAAGTAAAGATGCAAACAATATATCTACTCACATGGTTAGCACTGAATTTCAAAGGTTGAAATCAAAATTAGAATCCTACGAAATTGAAAATGAAAATTTGAAAAATAAAATAAACTTAAGAGGAAAAGGGAAAATCAATGAAATTCCCAAATGGATTCTAAATGCTAAAACCAAAAGTAAAGAAGGTCTAGGCTATATGAGGAATGATAAAAAGAAAAAGTTCTATGTAGATCTCCCTAGTAGTAAAATATGTTCCTTCTGTGGTAAAATTGGACACCTGAAACATCAATGTATAAAGAAGGAACAGCATACCAAAGCAAATAAAAATTATGTCGAACGAATATGGATTAAGAAATGTGATTCAAGTATTGTCGACAAGGAACCCAAGGATGAATGGGTTCCTGCACCTAACCACTAATTTGCTTTGCAGGTTCAAGTGAGGGGGAACAACTCATGGTATCTCGACAGTGGGTGTTCCAAGCATATGACGGGTGATAGATCTAAATTTCTCTCACTTGAAGCCTATGATGGGGGAACAGTAACCTTCGGTGACAACATGAAGGGTGAGATAATCGCCAGAGGAAAGGTTGGAAGGTCTAGTTCCCATGCCATTGATAATGTATTTTTAGTCGAGAATTTAAAACACAATTTGTTAAGTATTTCTCAATTTTGCGACAAAGGTAACTCTGTTAAGTTTACTTCTGAAAAATGCATAATTTCTAGGAACAGTACAGGAGACCCTGTGCTGGAGGGAATCAGAAAAGGGAACACCTATGTGGTGGACCTGGACACTGTTCCCAGAAACAGTCTAACGTGTTTAAGTGTTATTGAAGAAGACCCACTTCTTTGGCACAAGCGTCTAGGTCATGCTAGTTATTCATTGATTAACACTTTAAGATCAAAAGACCTACTAAGAGGATTACCTGCAATAAAATTCCTTAAAAATGAAGTTTGTGATCCTTGTGCTAAAGGGAAACAAGTGCGGTCATCCTTTAAATCAAAGAACGTTGTGACTACCACTAGACCATTAGAATTAATTCATATGGATTTATGTGGACCAATGAGAACACAAAGCCGTAGTGGCAAAAAGTATGTGTTTGTTGTTGTTGATGATTACAGTAGATTCACTTGGACATTATTTTTGGCAAGCAAAGATGAAGCTTTTGATGAGTTTGTTTCCTTTGCTAATAAAACACAAAAATCTACCAATAATCAAATTGTTCACATTAGGTCTGATCATGGAAAAGAATTTGAAAATTCAAACTTCATGAATTATTGCAATGAACATGGCATAAATCACAATTTTTCCGCACCTAGAACACCACAACAAAATGGTGTGGTAGAAAGGAAAAATAGGACTTTAGAAGAAATGGCAAGGACCATGTTGATTGCTAGTGGTCTACCTAGGAATTTTTGGGCAGAAGCCGTTAATACTGCATACTATACATTGAATCGTGTACTAATTAGACCAATCACTTCAAAGACACCCTATGAATTGCTCAAAGGTGTTAAACCAAATATTTCCTATTTTCGTATATTTGGATGCAAATGTTTTGTTCATGTGAATGGAAAACGAAACATAGTTAAATTTGATGAAAGAAGTGATGAGGCAGTATTTCTAGGTTATTCATCACAAAGCAAAGCTTACAGAGTTTATAATAAGAGAACAATGTGTGTAGAGGAGTCTGTTCACATAATCTTTGATGAAACTAACTTTTCAACAAGTGAACAGGAAACAAGTAATATTAAAATAGGTCTTGCAAATTTGGAAGATGAAGATGAAGGAATCAAAGTGCAAGATCAAGGAACAGCAAGTGAACAGTCGATACAAGAAGAGACAGAAGAAACTGACCAAGTTCAGGAACTGCCAGCACAACAGGACCAACAGACTGTTCCCAATCCAGCTATTCCCACAGATGAGCAAAATGATCCAGTAGCTGAACAGAATGTCAATCAAGTTGCTGAACAAGAACATGCTACTGTTACTTCAAGAGAATTTGTGCCTAAACCTTGGAAGTATCAAAGATACCATCCTCTTGATTCAATTGTAAGTGATATAAATAAGGGAACACAAACTAGATCTCAATTGAGAAACTTTTGTGCACACTTTGCGTTCTTATCATCACTTGAACCTAAAAATCACGAGGAAGCTTTAAAGGATTCCGATTGGATAGTTGCCATGCAAGATGAATTGAATGAGTTTGAGAGAAATAAAGTGTGGCACTTGGAACCCAAACCGAAAAACAAGAAGGTTATTGGTTTGAAATGGGTATTTCGGAACAAGCTTGATGAGCATGGAATAATTGTTAGAAATAAAGCTAGACTCGTGGTTAAAGGTTATAATCAACAAGAAGGTATTGATTACACTGAGACTTTTGCTCCAGTAGCAAGGTTAGAGGCTATCCGAATCTTAATTTCTTTTGCTGCATTTATGAATTTTAAACTATATCAAATGGATGTGAAATGTGCTTTTTTGAATGGTTATCTTGATGAAGAAGTCTTTGTGGAACAACCCCCAGGTTTTGAGAATACCTCTTGTCCTAATCATGTCTACAAGCTTGACAAAGCCCTATATGGCTTGAAGCAAGCTCCTAGGCAATGGTACGAAAGACTTTCAATGTTTTTGATTCAAAATAACTTTGTAAGAGGAAAAATCGACAAAACCTTGTTCTTTAAGAATAAAGGTTCTAACATTTTGGTTGTTCAAATTTATGTTGATGATATTATTTTTGGTGCTACTAATGATTCATTATGTAAAGAATTTGCTAACCTTATGGGTACAGAATTTGAAATGAGCATGATGGGAGAATTAAATTTCTTTCTTGGTTTGCAAATTAAACAAACTGAAAATGGTATCTTTATTCATCAACAAAAATACATTAAAGAACTTCTTAAGAAATATGGACTAAACAATTCTAAATCCAACCACACACCTATGGCTACCAATGTTAGACTAGATGAAGACCTAAATGGGACCAATGTAGATCAAACCATGTATAGAGGCATGATAGGTTCTTTATTGTATCTAACTGCAAGTAGACCTGATATTTCTTTTAGTGTTGGTTTATGTGCTAGATTTCAATCAAATCCTAAAGAATCACATCTCACAGCAGTCAAACGTATTTTGAGATATTTGAAGGGAACAGACGACTTGTCCCTATTTTATCCTAAAAGTGATGTTTATGATTTAAAAGGTTTTAGTGATGCAGATTATGCAGGTGATCTTGTTAATAGAAAAAGTACATCAGGTATGGTACAATATCTTGGCTCATGTTTAGTTTCATGGAGTTCCAAGAAACAAAACACAGTTGCATTATCCACTGCAGAAGCTGAATACGTAGCAGCAGCAGCTTGCTGTTCCCAAATGCTTTGGATAAAACAGCAACTTAGAGATTTTGGTATTAAAGTTGAATGCATTCCTATTTATTGTGATAATACTAGTGCCATATGTATATCTAAAGATCCAGTGCATCATTCACGTGCTAAACATATACACATTAGACATCATTTTCTTAAGGATAACGTAGAACACAAAAATATTGTATTGAAGCATGTTAACACTAATGAACAAGTTGCTGATATTCTGACCAAACCACTTCCTAGGGAACAATATGAAAAAATGAGATTGGAACTTGGTATGATCAAGCTCCACTAAAGTTAGTTGCATATATTTCCCATTGAAGCATCATGAGAATGAAAAGGTCAGGAATCAATCTCAAAATCTTGATTGAAAATCAATTATTGCATGGATCAAGTAAACACGTAATAAAGTTTGTACTATGAATGTTTTTACATTTGCATGTTGTTAATTCAAACAGACCAAAGCAATATGTTCATTATTTTCTTCATAATAATTCATAAAATCATAATTAATTTTCTTTATTTCTTATTTCATATTTTATTCATATTTCACATTTTTATACGGCCAACTTAAATTGAGAGTTTTTGGGAAAACGGTTCTTCTTCACTCAAGTAATACAAAGGCAATAAAGAGATGGGACTTGGAGGAGTAACCGTCACTTCAATCATTTAAAAACCCTGCTTCACGTCATTACCCATTACCTTCCCAAACCTTCTCTCAATCCCTCAAGAAACCGTCCTTCCTTCTTTCTAAAAACCTTCAAAATTCAAAAATGAAAACCCCCAAATCCTCTAAATCAGGCAAGAAAACTCCCAAATCCTGTATGCCCGATCAACCAAAACCACTAAGAGTAGTTCTTCCACCTCCATTACTGCAGGATGCACCACCAACACCAACTGAAACTACACAAGAATCACCGAAACATTCCACTGAACCCACCAGTACCAAAAGAAAAATGTCAACAGGTGGTTCATCTTCTAGAGTAGTTAAGCGATCGAAGCAGGTTGATCCAAACAGCGCAGAAGAAGTTTCAAAGGAGATGACTGTAGGGTTCGGGTTGGACAAATATTGGTATGATTCTACGAACTTTCCTAGATTGCATGAGATTTTACAGTATCAAGAATGGGAATTGTTAATGTCAAATTTCAGTTGCAATTCAATTTTTCCAAACCTAATGAGAGAATTTATTGTAAATTTCTCTAATGATGGCGGTATGTGTACTAGTGTTGTTAAAACTGTTAAAATTGAATTTAACAGCGCATTATTAGGGGAATGGTTTAATGTTCCCAATGTTGGTTTTGATACATATCATATTGGGTCAAAGATTGCATTTTCAGGCATCAATGAACGAACAATTTTTAAATTTTTAGGAATTGATAAAAAGGGGAAGATCAGTCACAATGTTCTGTCCCCTATGCATAAATTGTTGTACAATGTTGCTCGCAGATTTATCTTACCACGAAACTCAAAACGTAGTCAAGTGAGTTTGCGTGATGCCACCTTGATTTACTGCATGGAAAAACATATTAAAATAAATTTTCCTTCGTTGATGATCTCTCATTTATCAGACTGCATTGAAAAGAAAAGTTTCATTGGTTATGGAGGGTTGTTAACATGGATTTTTAGGAAGTTTGAGGTCCCATTGGAAGGATTGGAGTTCCCAATGGGTCCCAATATGAAAATTGGTGCTAAATGTTTACAAAATTTGCATTTGAAATTGAATGATGAGGGAGTATTGATGCATGAGGAGGTTGTAGAAGTTGAATCTGAAGAAGAAGGGGCTGAAGAGGTTGAAGAAGAAGAGGAGAAAAAGGAGGACAAGGAGAATGAGGAAGAAAAAGAACAAGATCCTGTTCCCTCTGAAAATACTGAAAAATCTGAGAAAGAGGAACAGGATGGAGCTGCAAGTAAGGGGGAAAAGGAAAAGAAAAAGGAAGCCTTGGATGAAAATGTTCCTCACAATCTCTGCAGTGATTCCAGTGATGAAGAGATTGTGTTGGCTATGAGGAAAAAGGCTAAGTCAATGCAAAGGAAGAGTAGGAGGTTGGCCTCGAAACGCAAGGCTACTTTGGTTGATGAAACACCATCTGACACCATCCCTGAGCCCACACCTGATGAACCTACCTCTCCCAAGCCAGCCAATTCACCACCACATCAAATTCCATCACCACCATCATCACCTATCCCGTGTACACCACCACCACAATCACACACTTCACCCACTATTGGCTGTACTAACTTTGACTCTGTTCCTGCAGTTTCCTTACATTCCATTCTCTCCAAGCTCCTTGATCTACAGTCTCAATTCATTGCATTTCAGGATGAAACTCGTGTCTCGCTTGCTTCTATTGTGGATCAGCTAAACCAAATGGAACAACGCCTTGGTGCCAAGCTGGACACAGTGGAGGTGCAGACTGAGTACATTGATGAAGAAGAGACTGACCCTTGATCCCTCTGCTCAAAAATTTAATGATTTGTTGGCTGTATTACTTAACAAACAATTTTTCTTTTTGCCTTGTACCATCTGGGGTACATGGTTGTTGTAACTTTGAACAATTGCTACTTTTCTTTGTTTTTATTTTCTATGGTCTGTGAAAATTAACTCTATGCAGGTTTAATCATTGTTCATAGCACTTGCTTTTATTATTGTTGTTTGTTGTTTTCATCACTAACAAATCTATATGGTTTGTGCTGAGATTTGATAACTCCCAATTCTTTTTGATTGATGTCAAAAGGGGGAAGATTATGCACAAACTTAACAGGAGCAGTGAATACACAGTTACATATCTTGTTGATTTATATTGATTCTTATGAATGATATGTGTGCTGCTGTGTTTATGCTAGTTTAGTGATCATCTGTTCTCATGAAGTCCTCATGAATATTTGATTCTGTGAAAAAACTTAATAAGTTATGTTTATTATTATTAGGTTTATTATAGTTTTATTATGTTAGTTTTATTTTATTTATGTTAATTTATTCAGTCTATTTTCGTTTAACTTAGTTTATTTCATTTAAGTTTTAAGTTAATTAATTTTGAAAACTTTTGAAAAATATTTGATATTTTAGAGTAAATTGTTTTATTGTGAATGCTTGGTAAATTATATTTTAACAAGTTGATTTGCTAAGTTATTTAGAGTTGCTTTAATCTCTAGTATGCTCTATGAATTTTGTTTTACTCTATTTCACTTAAGTTTGTTTATAAAGTTTGCCATCATCAAAAAGGGGGAATTTGTTGGCCTCTTAAGGTTTTGATGATGACTTTACTTTTAAATAAACAAACATATTATTAGAGATTGTTTTGTAGGTATATATCCGATTTAATGTGAATCGTTGATGAAGCCTATGACTTGATTCGTGGAAGATGTACATGTCTCAAATATCCAAGAAGTTGGGAAATTGCTCTGGAAGACAGTTTACTGTTCCTAGAGTTGAAGTTCTGACGAAAGTTGTAGATGGAGACAGTACACTGTTCCTCACGATGCAGGTCTGAAGAAGATATTAACTGGAAATTACGAATATTATGATTT
>NC_080053.1:2982282-3017800 GCF_026212465.1 Amaranthus tricolor | reverse complement strand
ACATCAACACAATAATATTTACCACATACTGTTGTGTGCCAAGTTTCATGCAAAACAAACCAAGTTTAAGCTACTTTGTGCGCGAAAGAGCCAAAAAAGCTTAAAAACCCATAAAATCGCAACATAACATGTTATTTCTTGTATATGACTATGATTTTCAGTTCTAACCACTTCAACACAATAATATACCAATTAGTGTTGTGTGCCAAATTTCGTGCAAAACAAACCAAGTTTAAGCTACTTAATGCGCGAAAGTGCCAAAAAAGCTTAAAAACCCATAAAATCGCAACAATACACGCAATTTCTATCATTGGGACTATTATTTTCTATTCTTACCACTTCAACACAAAAATATATACCATATAGTGATGTGCGCTAAGTTTCGTGCAAAACAAACCAAGTTTGAGCTACTTTATACGCGAAAGTGCTAAGCAAGCTTAAAAACCAATAAAATCGCAACTTAGCACGTAATTTCAAGCATATGACTATGATTTTCAATTCTAAGCACTTCAACACAGTAATATATACCAAATAGTGTTGTGTGCCAAGTTTCGTGCAAAATAAACCAAGTTTGAGCTACTTTATGCGCGAAAGTGCCAAAAAAGCTTGAAAACCCATTAAATCGAAAGTAAACACGTAATTTCTATCATAGGACTATTATTCTCAATTATAACCATTTCAACACAATAATATATACCAAATAGTATTGTGTGCCAAGTTTCGTGCAAAATAAACCAAGTTTGAGCTAATTTAGGCGCGAAAGTGCCAAAAAAAGCTTAAAAAAACCTTAAAATCGCAACTTACCTAGAAATATTAAGAATATGACTTTGATATAGAATTCTAACCACTTCAACAAAATAATATACACCAAATAGTGTTGTGTGCTAAGTTTCATGGAAAACAAACCAATTTTGAGCTACATTTTGCGCGAAAGTGCCAAAATAGCTTTAAAACCCATAAAATCGCAACTTAACACGTAGATTCAAGCATATAACTATGATTTTAAATTCTAACCACTTCAACACTATAATATTTACCAAATAGTGTTGTGTGCCAAGTTTCAAGCAAAAAAACCAAGTTTAAGCTACTTTATGCGCGAAAGTGCTAAAAACGCTTAAAAACCCATAAAATTGCAACTTAAAACGTTATTTCTTGCATATGACTATGATTTTCAATTCGAACCACTTCAACACAATAATATACCAATTAGTGTTGTGTGCCAAGTTTCGTGCAAAACAAACCAAGTTTAAGCTACTTGATGCGCGAAAGTGCTAAAAAAGCTTAAAAACCCATAAAATCGCAACAAAACATCTAATTTCTATCATAGGACTATTTTTTTCTATTCTTACCACTTTAACACAATAATATATACCAAATTGTGTTGTGCGCCAAGTTTCGTGCATAATAAACCAAGTTTGAGCTATTTTATGCGCGAAAGTGCTAAGCAACCTTAAAAACCAATAAAATAGCAACTTAGTACGTAATTACAAGCATATGAATATGATTTTCAATTCTAACCACTTCATCACAATAATATATACCAAGTAGTTTTGTGTGCCAAGTTTCGTGCAAAACAAACCAAGTTTGTACTACTTAATGCGCGAAAGTGCAAAAAAGCTTAAAAATCCAAAAAATCGTAACTTAACACGTAATTTCTAGTATAGCAATATTATTTTCAATTCTAACCACTTCAAGACAATAATATATACCAAATAATATTGTGTGTCTTGTTTCGTGCAAAACAAACTAAGTTTTGTGCTAGATTTATGCGCGAAAGTGGCAAATTAGCTTAAAAACCCATAAAATCGCAACTTAGCACGTAATTTAAAGAATATAACTATGAATTTAAATTTTAAGCACTTCAACACAGTAATATTTACCACATACTGTTGTGTGCCAAGTTTCATGGAAAGCAAACCAAGTTTAAGCTACTTTGTGCGCGAAAAAGCGAAAAAAGCTTAAAATCCCATAAAATCGCAACTTAACACGTTATTTCTTGCATATGACTATGATTTTAAATTCATAACCACTTCAACACAATAATATACCAATTAGTGTTCTGTGCCAAGTTTCGTGCAAAACAAACCAAGTTTAAGCTACTTAATGCGCGAAAGTGCCAAAAATGCTTAAAAACCCATAAAATCGCAAAAAAACACGCAATTTCTATCATTGGACTATTATTTTCTATTCTTACCACTTCAACACAATAATATATAGCAAATAGTGTTGTGCGCTAAGTTTCGTGCAAAACAAACCAAGTTTGAGCTACTTTATACGCGAAAGTGCTAAGCAAGCTTAAAAACCAATAAAATCGCAACTTGGCACGTAATTTCAAGCATATGAATATGATTTTCAATTCTAACCACTTCAACAGAATAATATATACCAAATAGTGTTGTGCGCCAAAGTCGTGCAAAGTAAACCAAGTTTAAGCTACTTTATGCGTGAAAGTGCTAAGCAAGCTTAAAAACCAATAAAATCGCAACTTAGCAAGTAATTTCAAGCATATGAATATGATTTTCAATTCTAACCACTTCAACACAATAATATACACCAAATAGTGTTTTGTGCCAAGTTTCGTGAAAAACAAACCAAGTTTGTACTACTTTATGCGCGAAAGTGCCAAAAAAGCTTAAAAACCATAAAACTCGTAACTTAAAAAGTAATTTCTTGTATAGCCCTATTATTTTCAATTCTAACCCCTTCAAGATAATAATATATACCAAATAGTATTGTGTGTCATGTTTCGTACAAAACAAACTAAGTTTGTGCTACTTTATGCGCGAAAGTTCCAAAATAGCTTTAAAAACCCATAAAATCGCAACTTAACACGTAATTTCAAGAATATAACTATGATTTTAAATTCTAAGCACTTCAAATAAATAATATTTACCAAATAGTGTTGTATGCCAAGTTTCATGCAAAACAAACCAAGTTTAAGCTACTTTATGCGCGAAAGAGCCAAAAAAGCATAAAAACCCATAAAATCGCAACTTAACACGTTATTTCATGCATATGGCTATCATTTTCAGTTCTAACCACTTCAACACAATAATATACCAATTAGTGTTGTGTGCCAAGTTTCGTGCAAAACAAACCAAGTCTAAGCTACGTAATGCGCAAAAGTGCCAAAAAAGCTTAAAAACCCATAAAATCGCAACAAAAGACGCAATTTCTATCATAGGACTCTTATTTTCTATTCTTACCACTTCAACACAATAATATATACAAAATAGTGTTGTGTGCTAAGTTTCGTGCAAAACAAACCAAGTTTGAACTACTTTATACGCGAAAGTGCTAAACAAGCTTAAAGACCAATAAAATCGCAATTTAGCACGTAATATAAAGAATATAACTATGATTTTAATTTTTAAGCACTTCAACACAATAATATTTACCACATACTGTTGTGTGCCAAGTTTCATGCAAAACAAACCAAGTTTAAGCTACTTTGTGCGCGAAAGAGCCAAAAAAGCTCAAAAACCCATAAATCGCAACTTAACACGTTATTTTTTGCATATGACTATGATTTTCAATTCTAACCACTTCAACACAATAATATACCAATTAGTGTTCTGTACCAAGTTTCGTGCAAAACTAACCATGTTTAAGCTACTTAATGCGCGGAAAGTGCCAAAAAAGCTTAAAAACCCATAAAATCTCAACAAAACACGCAATTTCTATCATTGGACTATTATTTTCTATTCTTACCACTTCAACACAATAATATATAGCAAATAGTGTTGTGCGCTAAGTTTCGTGCAAAACAAACCAAGTTTGAGCTACTTTATACGCGAAAGTGCTAAGCAAGCTTAAAAACCAATAAAATCACAACTTAGCATGTAATTTCAAGCATATGAATATGATTTTCAATTCTAACCACTTCAACACAATAATATATACCAAATAGTGTTGTGCGCCAAAGTCGTGCAAAGTAAACCAAGTTTGAGCTACTTTATGCGTGAAAGTGCTAAGCAAGCTTAAAAACCAATAAAATCGCAACTTAGCAAGTAATTTCAAGCATATGAATATGATTTTCAATTCTAACCACTTCAACACAATAATATACACCAAATAGTGTTTTGTGCCAAGTTTCGTGCAAAACAAACCAAGTTTGTACTACTTCATGCGCGAAAATGTCAAAAAAGCTTAAAAACCAAAAAATCGTAACTTAAAAAGTAATTTCTTGTATAGCCCTATTATTTTAAATTCTAACCCATTCAAGATAATAATAATTACCAAATAGTATTGTGTGTCATGTTTCGTGCAAAACAAACTAAGTTTGTGCTACTTTATGCGCGAAAGTGCCAAAATAGCTTAAAAACCCCATAAAATCGCAACTTAACACGTAATTTCAAGAATATAACTATGATTTTAAATTCTAAGCACTTCAAAAAAATAATATTTACCAAATAGTGTTGTATGCCAAGTTTCATGCAAAACAAACCAAGTTTAAGCTACTTTATGCGCGAAAGAGCCATAAAAGCTTAAAAACCCATAAAATCGCAACTTAACACGTTATTTCATGCATATGACTATCATTTTCAGTTCTAACCACTTCAACACAATAATATACCAATTAGTGTTGTGTGCCAAGTTTCGTGCAAAACAAACCAAGTTTAAGCTACGTAATGCGCGAAAGTGCCAAAAAAACCTTAAAAACCCATAAAATCGCAACAAAACACGCAATTTCTATCATAGGACTATTATTTTCTATTCTTACCAATTCAACACAATAATATATACCAAATAGTGTTGTGCGCTAAGTTTCGTGCAAAACAAACCAAGTTTAAGCTACTTTATACGCGAAAGTGCTAAGCAAGCTTAAAGACCAATAAAATCGCAACTTAGCACGTAATTTCAAGCATATGAATATGATTTTCAATTCTAACCACTTCAACACAATAATATATACCAAATAGTGTTGTGCGCCAAAAGTCGTGCAAAACAAACCAAGTTTGAGCTACTTTATGCGTGAAAGTGCTAAGCTAGCTTAAAAACCAATAAAATCGCAACTTAGCACGTAATTTCAAGCATATGAATATGATTTTCAATTCTAACCACTTCAACACAATAATATACACCAAATAGTGTTTTGTGCCAAGTTCCGTGCAAAACAAACCAAGTTTGTACTACTTTATGCGCGAAAGTGCCAAAAAAGCTTAAAAACCACAAAATCGTAACTTAAAAAGTAATTTCTAGTACAACCCTATTATTTTCCATTCTAACCCCTTCAAGACAATAATATATACCAAATAGTATTGTGTGTCATGTTTCGTGCAAAACAAACTAAGTTTGTGCTACTTTATGCGCGAAAGTGCCAAAATAGCTTAAAAACCCATAAAATCGCAACTTAACACGTAATTTCAAGAATATAACTATGATTTTAAATTCTAAGCACTTCAAAAAAATAATATTTACCAAATAGTGTTGTATGCCAAGTTTCATGCAAAACAAACCAAGTTTAAGCTACTTTATGCGCGAAAGAGCCAAAAAAGCTTAAAAACCCATAAAATCGCAACTTAACATGTTATTTCTTACATATGACTATGATTTTTAATTGTAACCACTTCAACACAATAATATACCAATTAGTGTTCTGTGCCAAGTTTCGTGCAAAACAAACCAAGTTTAAGCTACTTAATGCGCGAAAGTGCCAAAAAAGGTTAAAAACCCATAAAATCTCAACATAAAACGCAATTTCTATCAATTGTCTATTATTTTCTATTCTTACCACTTCAACACAATAATATATAGCAAATAGTGTTGTGCGCTAAGTTTCGTGCAAAACAAACCAAGTTGAGCTACTTTATACGCGAAAGTGTTAAGCAAGCTAAAAAACAAATAAAATCGAAACATGGCACGTAATTTCAAGCATATGAATATGATTTTCAATTCTAACCACTTCAACACAATAATATATACCAAATAGCGTTGTGCGCCAAGTTTCGTGCAAAATAAACCAAGTTTGAGCTACTTTATGCGTGAAAGTGCTAAGCAAGCTTAAAAACCAATAAAATCGCAACTTAGCACGTAATTTCAAGCATATGAATATGATTTTAAATTCTAACCACTTCAACACAATAATATATACCAAATAGTGTTTTGTGCCAAGTTTCGTGCAAAACAAACCAAGTTTCTACTACTTTATGCGCGAAAGTGCCAAAAAAGCTTAAAAAACCAAAAAACTCGTAACTTAAAAAGTAATTTCTAGTATAGTCCTATTATTTTCAATTCTAACCCCTTCAAGACAATAATATATATACCAAATAGTATTGTGTGTCTTGTTTCGTGCAAAACAAACTAAGTTTTGTGCTAGTTTATGCGCGAAAGTGGCAAGTTAGCTTAAAAACCCATAAAATCGCAACTTAGCACGTAATTTCAAGAATATAACTATGATTTTAAATTCTAAGAACTTCAACACAATAATATTTACCAAATATTGTTGTGTGCCAAGTTTCATGCAAAACAAACCAAGTTTAAGCTACTTTATGCGCGAAAGAGCCAAAAAAGCTTAAAAACCCATAAAATCGCAACTTAACATGTTATTTCATGCATATGACTATGATTTTCAATTCTAACCACTTCAACACAATAAAATACAAATTAGTGTTGTGTGCCAAGTTTCGTGCAAAACAAACCAAGTTTAAACTACTTTGTGCGCGAAAGAGCCAAAAAACCTTTAAAACCCATAAAATCGCAACTTAACACGTTATTTCTTGCATATGACTATGATTTTCAATTCTAACCACTTCAACACAATAATATACCAATTAGTGTTGTGTGCCAAGTTTCGTGCAAAACAAACCAAGTTTAAGCTACTTTATGCGCGAAAGAGCCAAAAAAGCTTAAAAACCCATAAAATCGCAACTTAACACGTTATTTCTTACATATGACTATGATTTTCAATTCTCACCACTTCAACTCAATAATATACCAATTAGTGTTCTGTGCCAAGTTTCGTGCAAAACAAACCAAGTTTAAGCTACTTAATGCGCGAAAGTGCCAAAAAAGCTTAAAAACCCATAAAATCTCAACAAAACACGCAATTTCTATCATTGGACAATTATTTTCTATTCTTACCACTTCAACACAATAATATATACCAAATAGTGTTGTGCGCTAAGTTTCGTGCAAAACAAACCCAGTTTGAGCTACTTTATACGCGAAAGTGCTAAGCAAGCTTAAAAACCAATAAAATCGCACCTTAACACGTAATTTCAAGAATATAACTATGATTTTAAATTCTAAGCACTTCAACACAATAATATTTACCAAATAGTGTTGCATGCCAAGTTTCATGAAAAACAAACCAAGTTTAAGCTACTTTATGCGCGAAAGAGCCAAAAAAGCTTAAAAACCCATAAAATCGCAACTTAGCAAGTAATTTCAAGCATATGACTATGATTTTCAATTCTAACCACTTCAACACAATAATATTCACCAAATAGTGTTTTGTGCCAAGTTTCGTGCAAAACAAACCAAGTTTGTACTACTTTATGCGCGAAAGTGCCAAAAAAGCTTAAAAACCAAAAAAATCGTAACTTAAAAAGTAATTTCTAGTATAGCCCTATTATTTTCCATTCTAAACCCTTCAAGACAATAATATATACCAAATAGTATTGTGTGTCATGTTTCGTGCAAAACAAACCAAGTTTGTGCTACTTTATGCGCGAAAGTGCCAAAATAGCTTAAAAACCCATAAAATCGCAACTTAACACGTAATTTCAAGAATATAACTATGATTTTAAATTCTAAGCACTTCAAAAAAATAATATTAACCAAATAGTGTTGTTTGCCAAGTTTCATGCAAAACAAACCAAGTTAAAGCTACTTTATGCGCGAAAGAGCCAAAAAAGCTTAAAAACCTATAAAATCGCAACTTAACACGTTATTTCATGCATATGACTGATTTTCAATTCTAACCACTTCAACACAATAATATACCAATTAGTGTTTTGTGCCATGTTTCGTGCAAAACACACCAAGTTTAAGCTACTTAATGCGCGGAAGTGCCAAAATAGCTTCAAAACCCATAAAATCGCAACTTAGCACGTAATTTAAAGAATATAACTATGATTTTAAATTTTAAGCGCTTCAACACAATAATATTTACCACCTACTGTTGTGTGCCAAGTTTCATGCAAAACAAACCAAGTTTAAACTACTTTGTGCGCGAAAGAGCCAAAAAAGCTCAAAAACCCATAAAATCGCAACTTAACACGTTATTTCTTGCATATGACTATGATTTTCAATTCTAACCACTTCAACACAATAATATACCAATTAGTGTTGTGTGCCAAGTTTCGTGCAAAACAAACCAAGTTTAAGCTACTTAATGCGCGAAAGTGCCAAAAAAGCTTAAAAACCCATATAATCTCAACAAAACACGCAATTTCTATCATTGGACTATTATTTTCTATTCTTACCACTTCAACACAATAATATATAGCAAATAGAGTTGTGTGCTAAGTTTCGTGCAAAACAAACCAAGTTTGAGCTACTTTATACGCGAAAGTGCTAAGCAAGCTTAAAAACCAATAAAATCACAACTTAGTATGTAATTTCAAGCATATGAATATGATTTTAAATTCTAACCACTTCAACACAATAATATATACCAAATAGTGTTGTGCGCCAAAGTCGTGCAAAGTAAACCAAGTTTGAGCTACTTTATGCATGAAAGTGCTAAGCAAGCTTAAAAACCAATAAAATCGCAACTTAGCAAGTAATTTCAAGCATATGAATATGATTTTCAATTCTAACCACTTCAACACAATAATATACACCAGATAGTGTTTTGTGCCAAGTTTCGTGCAAAACAAACCAAGTTTGTACTACTTTATGCGCGAAAGTGCCAAAAAAGCTTAAAAACCAAAAAAATCGTAACATAAAAAGTAATTTCTTGTATAGCCCTATTATTTTCAATTCTAACCCCTTCAAGATAATAATATATACCAAATAGTATTGTGTGTCATGTTTCGTGCAAAACAAACTAAGTTTGTGCTACTTTATGCGCGAAAGTGCCAAAATAGCTTAAAAAACCCATAAAATCGCAACTTAACACGTAATTTCAAGAATATAACTATGATTTTAAATTCTAAGCACTTCAACACAATAATATTTACCAAATAGTGTTGTATGCCAAGTTTCATGCAAAAAAATCCAAGTTTAAGCTACTTTATGCGCGAAGAACCAAAAAAGCTTAAAAACCCATAAAATCGCAACTTAACACGTTATTTCATGCATATGACTATGATTTTCAATTCTAACCACTTCAACAAAATAATATACCAATTAGTGTTGTGTGCCAAGTTTCGTGCAAAACAAACCAAGTTTGAGTTACTTAATGCGCGAAAGTGCCAAAAAAGGTTAAAAACCCATAAAATCGCAACTTAGCACGTAATTTAAAGAATATAACTATGATTTTCAATTTTAAGCACTTCAACAGAATAATATTTACCACGAACTGTTGTGTGCCAGTTTCATGCAAAACAAAACAAGTTTAAGCTACTTTGTGCGCGACAGAGCCAAAAAAGCTCAAAAACCCATAAAATCGCAACTTAACAAGTTATTTCTTACATATGATTATGATTTTCAATTCTAACCACTTCAACACTATAATACACCAATTAGTGTTGTGTGCCAAGTTTCGTGCAAAACAAACCAAGTTTAAGCTACTTAATGCGCGAAAGTGCCAAAAAAGGTTAAAAGCCCATAATATCGCAACAAAACACGCAATTTCTATCATTGGATTATTATTTTCTATTCAAACCACTTCAACACAATAATATATAGCAAATAGTGTTGTGCGCTAAGTTTCGTGCAAAACAAACCAAGTTTTAGCTACTTTATACGCAAAAGTGCAAAGCAAGCTAAAAAACCAATAAAATCGAAACTTGGCACGTAATTTCAAGCATATGAATATGATTTTCAATTCTAACCACTTCAACACAATAATATATACCTAATAGCGTTGTGCGCCAAGTTTCGTGTAAAATAAACTAAGTTTGAGCTACTTTATGCGTGAAAGTGCTAAGCAAGCTTAAAAACCAATAAAATCGCAACTTAGCACGTAATTTCAAGCATATGAATATGATTTTCAATTCTAACCACTTCAACACAATAATATATACCAAATAGTGTTTTGTGCCAAGTTTCGTGCAAAACAAACCAAGTTTGCACTACTTTGTGCGCGAAAGAGCCAAAAAAGCTTAAAAACACAAAAATCGCAACTTAACACGTTATTTCTTGCATATGACTATGATTTTTAATTCTAACCACTTCAACACAATAATATCACAATTAGTGTTGTGTGCCAAGTTTCGTGCAAAACAAACCAAGTTTAAACTACTTAATGCGCGAAAGTGCCAAAAAAGGTTAAAAACCCATAATACCACAACAAAACACGCAATTTCTATCATTGGACTAATATTTTCTATTCTTACAACTTCAAAACAATAATATATACCAAATAGTGTTGTGCGCTAAGTTTCGTGCAAAACAAACCAAGTTTGTGCTACTTTATACGCTAAAGTGCTAAGCAAGCTTAAAAACCAATAAAATCGCAACTTAGCACGTAATTTCAAATATATGAATATGATTTTCAATTCTAACCACATCAACACAATAATATATACCAAATAGTGTTGTGCGCTAAGTTTCATGCAAAACAAACCAAGTTTGAGCTACTTTATGCGCGAAAGTGCCAAAATAGCTTAAAAACCCATAAAATCGCAACTTAACACGTTCTTTCATGCATATGACTATGATTTTCAATTCTAACCACTTCAACACAATAATATACCAATTAGTGTTTTGTGCCATGTTTCGTGCAAAACAAACCAAGTTTAAGCTACTTAATGCGCGGAAGTGCCAAAATAGCTTCAAAACACATAAAATCGCAACTTAGCACGTAATTTAAAGAATATAACTATGATTTTAAATTTTAAGCACTTCAACAGAATAATATTTACCACATACTGTTGTGTGCCAAGTTTCATGCAAAACAAACCAAGTTTAAGCTAGTTTGTGCGCTAAAGAGCCAAAAAAGCTCAAAAACCCATAAAATCGCAACTTAACACGTTATTTCTTGCATATGACTATGATTTTCAATTCTAACCACTTCAACACAATAATATACCAATTAGTGTTGTGTGCCAAGTTTCGTGCAAAACAAACCAAGTTTAAGCTACTTAATGCGCGAAAGTGCCAAAAAAGCTTAAAAACCCATAAAATCTCAACAAAACACGCAATTTCTATCATTGGACTATTATTTTCTATTCTTACCACTTCAACACAATAATATATAGCAAATAGAGTTGTGCGCTAAGTTTCGTGCAAAACAAACCAAGTTTGAGCTACTTTATACGCGAAAGTGCTAAGCAAGCTTAAAAACCAATAAAATCACAACTTAGTATGTAATTTCAAGCATATGAATATTATTTTGAATTCTAACCACTTCAACACAATAATATATACCAAATAGTGTTGTGCGCCAAAGTCGTGCAAAGTAAACCAAGTTTGAGCTACTTTATGCGTGAAAGTGCTAAGCAAGCTTAAAAACCAATAAAATCGCAACTAAGCAAGTAATTTCAAGCATATGAATATGATTTTCAATTCTAACCACTTCAACACAATAATATACACCAAATAGTGTTTTGTGCCAAGTTTCGTGCAAAACAAACCAAGTTTGTACTACTTTATGCGCGAAAGTGCCAAAAAAGCTTAAAAACCAAAAAAACCGTAACTTAAAAAGTAATTTCTTGTATAGCCCTATTATTTTCAATTCTAACCCCTTCAAGATAATTATATATACCAAATAGTATTGTGTGTCATGTTTCGTGCAAAACAAACTAAGTTTGTGCTATTTTATGCGCGAAAGTGCCAAAATAGCTTAAAAAACCCATAAAATCGCAACTTAACACGTAATTTCAAGAATATAACTATGAATTTAAATTCTAAGCACTTCAACACAATAATATTTAGCAAATAGTGTTGTATGCCAAGTTTCATGAAAAACAAACCAAGTTTAAGCTACTTTATGCGCGAAAGAGCCAAAAAAGCTTAAAAACCCATAAAATCGCAACTTAACACGTTATTTCATGCATATGACTATGATTTTCAATTCTAACCACTTCAACACAATAATATACCAATTAGTGTTGTGTGCCAAGTTTCGTGCAAAACAAACCAAGTTTAAGCTACTTAATGCGCGGAAGTGCCAAAATAGCTAAAAAACCCATAAAATCGCAACTTAGCACGTAATTTAAAGAATATAACTATCATTTTAAATTTTAAGCACTTCAACAGAATAATATTACCACATACTGTTGTGTGCCAAGTTTCATGCAAAACAAACCAAGTTTAAGCTAGTTTGTGCGCGAAAGAGCCAAAATAGCTCAAAAACCCATAAAATCGCAACTTAACACGTTATTTCTTACATATGACTATGATTTTCAATTCTAACCACTTCAACACAATAATATACCAATTAGTGTTGTGTGCCAAGTTTCGTGCAAAACAAACCAAGTTTAAGCTACTTAATGCGCGAAAGTGCCAAAAAAGCTTAAAAACCCATAAAATCTCAACAAAACACGCAATTTCTATCATTGGTCTATTATTTTCTATTCTTACCACTTCAACACAATAATATATAGCAAATAGTGTTGTGCGCTAAGTTTCGTGCAAAACAAACCAAGTTTGAGCTACTTTATACGCGAAAGTGCTAAGCAAGCTTAAAAACCAATAAAATCGCAACTTAGCATGTAATTTCAAGCATATAAATATGATTTTCAATTCTAACCACTTCAACACAATAATATATACCAAATAGTGTTGTGCGCCAAAGTCGTGCAAAATAAACCAAGTTTGAGCTACTTTATGCGTGAAAGTGCTAAGCAAGCTTAAAAACCAATAAAATCACAACTTAGCAAGTAATTTCAAGCATATGAATATGATTTTCAATTCTAACCACTTCCACACAATAATATACACCAAATAGTGTTTTGTGCAAAGTTTCGTGCAAAACAAACCAAGTTTGTACTACTTTATGCGCGAAAGTGCCAAAAAAGCTTAAAAACCAAAAAAATCGTAACTTAAAAAGTAATTTCTAGTATAGCCCTATTATTTTCCATTCTAACCCCTTCAAGACAATAATATATACCAAATAGTATTGTGTGTCATGTTTCGTGCAAAACAAACTAAGTTTGTGCTACTTTATGCGCGAAAGTGACAAAATAGTTTAAAAACCCATAAAATCGCAACTTAACACGTAATTTCAAGAATATAACTATGATTTTAAATTCTAAGCACTTCAAAAAAATAATATTTACCAAATAGTGTTGTTTGCCAAGTTTCATGCAAAACAAACCAAGTTAAAGCTACTTTATGCGCGAAAGAGCCAAAAAAGCTTAAAAACCCATAAAATCGCAACTTAACACGTTATTTCATGCATATGACTGATTTTCAATTCTAACCACTTCAACACAATAATATACCAATTAGTGTTTTGTGCCATGTTTCGTGCAAATCAAACCAAGTTTAAGCTACTTAATGCGCGGAAGTGCCAAAATAGCTTCAAAACCCATAAAATCGCAACTTAGCACGTAATTTAAAGAATATAACTATGATTTTAAATTTTAAGCACTTCAACACAATAATGTTTACCACATACTGTTGTGTGCCAAGTTTCATGCAAAACAAACCAAGTTTAAGCTAGTTTGTGCGCGAAAGAGCCAAAAAAGCTCAAAAACCCATAAAATCGCAACTTAACACGTTATTTCTTGCATATGACTATGATTTTCAATTCTAACCACTTCAACACAATAATATACCAATTAGTGTTGTGTGCCAAGTTTCGTGCAAAACAAACCAAGTTTAAGCTACTTAATGCGCGAAAGTGCCAAAAAAGCTTAAAAACCCATAAAATCTCAACAAAACACGCAATTTCTATCATTGGACTATTATTTTCTATTCTTACCACTTCAACACAATAATATATAGCAAATAGAGTTGTGCGCTAAGTTTCGTGCAAAACAAACCAAGTTTGAGCTACTTTATACGCGAAAGTGCTAAGCAAGCTTAAAAACCAATAAAATCACAACTTAGTATGTAATTTCAAGCATATGAATATTATTTTGAATTCTAACCACTTCAACACAATAATATATACCAAATAGTGTTGTGCGCCAAAGTCGTGCAAAGTAAACCAAGTTTGAGCTACTTTATGCGTGAAAGTGCTAAGCAAGCTTAAAAACCAATAAAATCGCAACTAAGCAAGTAATTTCAAGCATATGAATATGATTTTCAATTCTAACCACTTCAACACAATAATATACACCAAATAGTGTTTTGTGCCAAGTTTCGTGCAAAACAAACCAAGTTTGTACTACTTTATGCGCGAAAGTGCCAAAAAAGCTTAAAAACCAAAAAAACCGTAACTTAAAAAGTAATTTCTTGTATAGCCCTATTATTTTCAATTCTAACCCCTTCAAGATAATTATATATACCAAATAGTATTGTGTGTCATGTTTCGTGCAAAACAAACTAAGTTTGTGCTATTTTATGCGCGAAAGTGCCAAAATAGCTTAAAAAACCCATAAAATCGCAACTTAACACGTAATTTCAAGAATATAACTATGAATTTAAATTCTAAGCACTTCAACACAATAATATTTACCAAATAGTGTTGTATGCCAAGTTTCATGAAAAACAAACCAAGTTTAAGCTACTTTATGCGCGAAAGAGCCAAAAAAGCTTAAAAACCCATAAAATCGCAACTTAACACGTTATTTCATGCATATGACTATGATTTTCAATTCTAACCACTTCAACACAATAATATACCAATTAGTGTTGTGTGCCAAGTTTCGTGCAAAACAAACCAAGTTTAAGCTACTTAATGCGCGGAAGTGCCAAAATAGCTAAAAAACCCATAAAATCGCAACTTAGCACGTAATTTAAAGAATATAACTATCATTTTAAATTTTAAGCACTTCAACAGAATAATATTACCACATACTGTTGTGTGCCAAGTTTCATGCAAAACAAACCAAGTTTAAGCTAGTTTGTGCGCGAAAGAGCCAAAATAGCTCAAAAACCCATAAAATCGCAACTTAACACGTTATTTCTTACATATGACTATGATTTTCAATTCTAACCACTTCAACACAATAATATACCAATTAGTGTTGTGTGCCAAGTTTCGTGCAAAACAAACCAAGTTTAAGCTACTTAATGCGCGAAAGTGCCAAAAAAGCTTAAAAACCCATAAAATCTCAACAAAACACGCAATTTCTATCATTGGTCTATTATTTTCTATTCTTACCACTTCAACACAATAATATATAGCAAACAGTGTTGTGCGCTAAGTTTCGTGCAAAACAAACCAAGTTTGAGCTACTTTATACGCGAAAGTGCTAAGCAAGTTTAAAAACCAATAAAATCGCAACTTAGCATGTAATTTCAAGCATATAAATATGATTTTCAATTCTAACCACTTCAACACAATAATATATACCAAATAGTGTTGTGCGCCAAAGTCGTGCAAAATAAACCAAGTTTGAGCTACTTTATGCGTGAAAGTGCTAAGCAAGCTTAAAAACCAATAAAATCACAACTTAGCAAGTAATTTCAAGCATATGAATATGATTTTCAATTCTAACCACTTCCACACAATAATATACACCAAATAGTGTTTTGTGCAAAGTTTCGTGCAAAACAAACCAAGTTTGTACTACTTTATGCGCGAAAGTGCCAAAAAAGCTTAAAAACCAAAAAAATCGTAACTTAAAAAGTAATTTCTAGTATAGCCCTATTATTTTCCATTCTAACCCCTTCAAGACAATAATATATACCAAATAGTATTGTGTGTCATGTTTCGTGCAAAACAAACTAAGTTTGTGCTACTTTATGCGCGAAAGTGCCAAAATAGTTTAAAAACCCATAAAATCGCAACTTAACACGTAATTTCAAGAATATAACTATGATTTTAAATTCTAAGCACTTCAAAAAAATAATATTTACCAAATAGTGTTGTTTGCCAAGTTTCATGCAAAACAAACCAAGTTAAAGCTACTTTATGCGCGAAAGAGCCAAAAAAGCTTAAAAACCCATAAAATCGCAACTTAACACGTTATTTCATGCATATGACTGATTTTCAATTCTAACCACTTCAACACAATAATATACCAATTAGTGTTTTGTGCCATGTTTCGTGCAAATCAAACCAAGTTTAAGCTACTTAATGCGCGGAAGTGCCAAAATAGCTTCAAAACCCATAAAATCGCAACTTAGCACGTAATTTAAAGAATATAACTATGATTTTAAATTTTAAGCACTTCAACACAATAATGTTTACCACATACTGTTGTGTGCCAAGTTTCATGCAAAACAAACCAAGTTTAAACTACTTTGTGCGCGAAAGAGCCAAAAAAGCTCAAAAACCCATAAAATCGCAACTTAACACGTTATTTCTTGCATATGACTATGATTTTCAATTCTAACCACTTCAACACAATAATATACCAATTAATGTTGTGTGCCAAGTTTCGTGCAAAACAAACCAAGTTTAAGCTACTTAATGCGCGAAAGTGCCAAAAAAGCTTAAAAACCCATAAAATCTCAACAAAACACGCAATTTCTATCATTGGACTGTTATTTTCTATTCTTACCACTTCAACACAATAATATATAGCAAATAGAGTTGTGCGCTAAGTTTCGTGCAAAACAAACCAAGTTTGAGCTACTTTATACGCGAAAGTGCTAAGCAAGCTTAAAAACCAATAAAATCACAACTTAGTATGTAATTTCAAGCATATGAATATGATTTTGAATTCTAACCACTTCAACACAATAATATATACCAAATAGTGTTGTGCGCCAAAGTCGTGCAATGTAAACCAAGTTTGAGCTACTTTATGCGTGAAAGTGCTAAGCAAGCTTAAAAACCAATAAAATCGCAACTTAACAAGTAATTTCAAGCATATGAATATGATTTTCAATTCTAACCACTTCAACACAATAATAAACACCAAATAGTGTTTTGTGCCAAGTTTCGTGCAAAACAAACCAAGTTTGTACTACTTTATGCGCGAAAGTGCCAAAAAAGCTTAAAAACCAAAAAAATCGTAACTTAAAAAGTAATTTCTTGTATAGCCCTATTATTTTCAATTCTAACCCCTTCAAGATAATTATATATACCAAATAGTATTGTGTGTCATGTTTCGTGCAAAACAAACTAAGTTTGTGCTACTTTATTCGCGAAAGTGCCAAAATAGCTTAAAAAACCCATAAAATCGCAACTTAACACGTAATTTCAAGAATATAACTATGATTTTAAATTCTAAGCACTTCAACACAATAATATTTACCATATAGTGTTGTATGCCAAGTTTCATGAAAAACAAACCAAGTATAAGCTACTTTATACGCGAAAGAGCCAAAAAAGCCTAAAAACCCATAAAATCTCAACTTAACACGTTATTTCATGCATATGACTATGATTTTCAATTCTAACCACTTCAACACAATAATATACCAATTAGTGTTGTGTGCCCAGTTTCGTGCAAAACAAACCAAGTTTAAGCTACTTAATGCGCGGAAGTGCCAAAATAGCTAAAAAACCCATAAAATCGCAACTTAGCACGTAATATAAAGAATATAACTATCATTTTAAATTTTAAGCACTTCAACACAATAATATTTACCACATACTGTTGTGTGCCAAGTTTCATGCAAAACAAACCAAGTTTATGCTACTTAATGCGCGGAAGTGCCAAAATAGCTTAAAAACCCATAAAATCGCAACTTAGCACGTAATTTAAAGAATATAACTATGATTTTAAATTTTAAGCACTTCAACACAATAATATTTACCACATACTGTTGTGTTCCAAGTTTCGTGCAAATCAAACCAAGTTTAAGCTACTTTGTGCGCGAAAGAGCCAAAAAAGCTCAAAAACCCATAAAATCGCAACTTAACACGTTATTTCTTACATATGACTATGATTTTCAATTCTAACCACTTCAACACAATAATATACCAATTTGTGTTCTGTGCCAAGTTTCGTACAAAACAAACCAAGTTTAAGCTACTTAATGCGCGAAAGAGCCAAAAAAAGCTTTAAAACCCATAAAATCGCAACAAAACACGCAATTTCTATCATTGGTCTATTATTTTCTATTCTTACCACTTGAAGACAATAATATATAGCAAATAGTGTTGTGCGCTAAATTTCGTGCAAAACAATCCAAGTTTGAGCTACTTTATACGTGAAAGTGCTAAGCAAGCTAAAAAACCAATAAAATCGAAACTTGGCACGTAATTTCAAGCATATGAATATGATTTTCAATACTAACCACTTCAACACAATAATATATACCAAATACCGTTGTGCGCCAAGTTTCGTGCAAAATAAACCAAGTTTGAGCTACTTTATGCGTGAAAGTGCTAAGCAAGCTTAAAAACCAATAAATTACAACTTAGCACGTAATTTCAAGCATATGAATAAGATTTTCAATTTTAACCACTTCAAAACAATAATATACACCAAATAGTGTTTTGTGCCAAGTTTCGTGCAAAACTAACCAAGTTTGTACTACTTTATGCACGAAAGTGCCAAAAAAGCTTAAAAACCAAAAAAATCGTAACTTAAAAAGTAATTTCTAGTATAGCCCTATTATTTTCAATTCTAACCCCTTCAAGACAATAATATATACCAAATAGTATTGTGTGTCATGTTTCGTGCAAAACAAACTAAGTTTGTGCTACTTTAAGCGCGAAAGTGCCAAAATAGCTTAAAAACCCATAAAATCAGAACTTAACATACGTAATTTCAAGAATATAACTATGATTTTAAATTCTAAGCACTTCAACACAATAATATTTACCAAATAGTGTTGTATCCCAAGTTTCATGCAAAACAATCCAAGTTTAAGCTACTTTATGCGTGAAAGAGCCAAAAAAGCTTAAAAACCCATAAAATCGCAACTTAACACGTTATTTCATGCATATGACTATGATTTTCAATTCTAACCACTTCAACAAAATAATATACCAATTAGTGTTGTGTGCCAAGTTTCGTGCAAAACAAACCAAGTTTAAGTTACTTAATGCGCGGAAGTGCCAAAATAGCTTAAAATCCCATAAAAAAGCAACTTAGCACGTAATTTAAAGAATATAACTATGATTTTCAATTTTAAGCACTTCAACAGAATAATATTTACCACGAACTGTTGTGTGCCAGTTTCATGCAAAACAAAACAAGTTTAAGCTACTTTGTGCGCGACAGAGCCAAAAAAGCTCAAAAACCCATAAAATCGCAACTTAACAAGTTATTTCTTACATATGATTATGATTTTCAATTCTAACCACTTCAACACAATAATACACCAATTAGTGTTGTGTGCCAAGTTTCGTGCAAAACAAACCAAGTTTAAGATACTTAATGCGCGAAAGTGCCAAAAAAGGTTAAAAGCCCATAAAATCGCAACAAAACACGCAATTTCTATCATTGGATTATTATTTTCTATTCAAACCACTTCAACACAATAATATATAGCAAATAGTGTTGTGCGCTAAGTTTCGTGCAAAACAAACCAAGTTTGAGCTACTTTATACGCAAAAGTGCAAAGCAAGCTAAAAAACCAATAAAATCGAAACTTGGCACGTAATTTCAAGCATATGAATATGATTTTCAACGCTAACCACTTCAACACAATAATATATACCAAATAGCGTTGTGCGCCAAGTTTCGTGTAAAATAAACCAAGTTTGAGCTACTTTATGCGTGAAAGTGCTAAGCAAGCTTAAAAACCAATAAAATCGCAACTTAGCACGTAATTTCAAGCATATGAATATGATTTTCAATTCTAACCACTTCAACACAATAATATATACCAAATAGTGTTTTGTGCCAAGTTTCGTGCAAATCAAACCAAGTTTGTACTACTTTGTGCGCAAAAGAGCCAAAAAAGCTTAAAAACACAAAAATCGCAACTTAACACGTTATTTCTTGCATATGACTATGATTTTTAATTCTAACCACTTCAACACAAAAATATACCAATTAGTGTTCTGTGCCAAGTTTCGTGCAAAACAAACCAAGTTTAAACTACTTAATGCGCGAAAGTGCCAAAAAAGCTTAAAAACCCATAATACCGCAAACAAAACACGCAATTTCCATCATTGGACTAATATTTTCTATTCTTACAACTTCAAAACAATAATATATACCAAATAGTGTTGTGCGCTAAGTTTCGTGCAAAACAAACCAAGTTTGTGCTACTTTATACGCTAAAGTGCTAAGCAAGCTTAAAAACCAATAAAATCGCAACTTAGCACGTAATTTCAAGCATATGAATATGATTTTCAATTCTAACCACTTCAACACAATAATATATACCAAATAGTGTTGTGCGCTAAGTTTCGTGCAAAACAAACCAAGTTTGAGCTACTTTACGCACGAAAGTGCTAAAATAGCTTAAAAACCCATAAAATCGCAACTTAACACGTTATTTCATGCATATGACTATGATTTTCAATTCTAACCACTTCAACACAATAATATACCAATTAGTGTTGTGTGCCAAGTTTCGTGCAAAACAAACCAAGTTTAAACTACTTAATGCGCGAAAGTGCCAAAAAAGCTTAAAAAACCCATCATACTGCAACAAAACACGCAATTTCTATCATTTGACTATTATTTTCTATTCTTACCACTTCAAAATAATAATAATATATACCAAATAGTGTTGTGCGCTAAGTTTCGTGCAAAACAAACCAAGTTTGTGCTACTTTATACGCTAAAGTGCTAAGCAAGCTTAAAAACCAATAAAATCGCAACTTAGCACGTAATTTCAAGCATATGAATATGATTTTCAATTCTGACCACATCAACACAATAATATATACCAAATAGTGTTGTGCGCTAAGTTTCGTGCAAAACAAACCAAGTTTGAGCTACTTTACGCACGAAAGTGCTAAAATAGCTTAAAAACCCATAAAATCGCAATTTAACACGTTATTTCATGCATATGATTATGATTTTCAATTCTAACCACTTCAACACAATAATATACCAATTAGTGTTTTGTGTCATGTTTCGTGCAAAACAAAACAAGTTTAAGCTACTTAATGCGCGGAAGTGCCAAAATAGCTTCAAAACCCATAAAATCGCAAATTAGCACGTAATTTAAAGAATATAACTATGAATTTAAATTTTAAGCACTTCAACACAATAATATTTACCAAATAGTGTTGTGTGCCAAGTTTCATGCAAAACAAACCAAGTTTAAGCTACTTTATGCGCGAAAGAGCCAAAAAACCTTAAAAACCCATAAAATTGCAACTTAACACGTTATTTCATGCATATGACTATGATTTTCAATTCTAACCACTTCAACACAATAATATACCAATTAGTGTTTTGTGCCATGTTTCGTGCAAAACAAACCAAGTTTAAGCTACTTAATGCGCGGAAGTGCCAAAATAGCTTCAAAACACATAAAATCGCAACTTAGCACGTAATTTAAAGAATATAACTATGATTTTAAATTTTAAGCACTTCAACAGAATAATATTTACCACATACTGTTGTGTGCCAAGTTTCATGCAAAACAAACCAAGTTTAAGCTAGTTTGTGCGCGAAAGAGCCTAAAAAGCTCAAAAACCCATAAAATCGCAACTTAACACGTTATTTCTTACATATGACTATGATTTTCAATTCTAACGACTTCAAAGCAATAATATACCAATTAGTGTTCTGTGCCAAGTTTCGTGCAAAACAAACCAAGTTTAAGCTACTTAATGCGCGATAGTGCCAAAAAAGCTTAAAAAACCCATAAAATCTCAACAAAACACGCAATTTCTATCATTGGTCTATTATTTTCTATTCTTACCACTTCAACACAATAATATATAGCAAATAGTGTTGTGCGCTAAGTTTCGTGCAAAACAAACTAAGTTTGAGCTACTTTATACGCGAAAGTGCTAAGCAAGCTAAAAAACCAATAAAATTGAAACTTGGCACGTAATTTCAAGCATATGAATATGATTTTCAATTCTAACCACTTCAACACAATAATATATACCAAATAGCGTTGTGCGCCAAGTTTCGTGCAAAATAAACCAAGTTTGAGCTACTTTATGCGTGAAAGTGCTAAGCAAGCTTAAAAAACCAATAAAATCGCAACTTAGCACGTAATTTTAAGCATATGAATATGATTTTCAATTAAAACCACTTCAACACAATAATATATACCAAATAGTGTTTTGTGCCAAGTTTCGTGCAAAACAAAGCAAGTTTGTACTACTTTATGCGCGAAAGTGCCAAAAAAGCTTAAAAACCAAAAAACTCGTAACTTAAAAAGTAATTTCTAGTATAGCCCTATTATTTTCAATTCTAACCCCTTCAAGACAATAATATATATACTAAATAGTATTGTTTGTCTTGTTTCGTGTAAAACAAACTAAGTTTTGGGCTACTTCATGCGCGAAAGTGGCAAATTAGCTTAAAAACCCATAAAATCGCAACTTAGCACGTAATTTCAAGAATATAACTAAGATTTTAAATTCTAAGCACTTCAACAAAATAATATTTACCAAATAGTGTTGTATGCCAAGTTTCATGCAAAACAAACCAAGTTTAAGCTACTTTATGCGCGAAAGAACCAAAAAAGCTTAAAAACCCATAAAATCGCAACTTAACACGTTATTTCATGCATATGACTATGATTTTCAATTCTAACCACTTCAACAAAATAATATACCAATTAGTGTTGTGTGCCAAGTTTCGTGCAAAACAAACCAAGTTTAAGCTACTTAATGCGCGGAAGTGCCAAAATAGCTTAAAAACCCATAAAATCGCAACTTAGCACGTAATTTAAAGAATATAACTATGATTTTAAATTTTAAGCACTTCAACACAATAATATTTACCACATAATGTTGTGTGCCCAGTTTCATGCAAAACAAACCAAGTTTAAGCTACTTTGTGCGCGAAAGAGCCAAAAAAGCTCAAAAGCCCATAAAATCGCAACTTAACACGTTATTTCTTACATATGACTATGATTTTCAATTCTAACCACTTCAACACAATAATACACCAATTAGTGTTGTGTGCCAAGTTTCGTGCAAAACAAACCAAGTTTAAGCTACTTAATGCGCGAAAGTGCCAAAAAAGGTTAAAAACCCATAAAATCGCAACAAAACACGCAATTTCTATCATTGGATTATTATTTTCTATTCTTTCCACTTCAACACAATAATATATAGCAAATAGTGTTGTGCGCTAAGTTTCGTGCAAAACAAACCAAGTTTGAACTACTTTATGCGTGAAAGTGCTAAGCAAGCTTAAAAATTAATAAAATCGCAACTTAGCACGTAATTTCAAGCATATGAATATGATTTTCAATTCTAACCACTTCAACACAATAATATATACCAAATAGTGTTTTTTGCCATGTTTCGTGCAAAACAAACCAAGTTTGTGCTACTTTGTGCGCGAAAGAGACAAAAAAGCTTAAAAACACAAAAATCGCAACTTAACACGTTATTTCTTACATATGACTATGATTTTTAATTCTAACCACTTCAACACAATAATATACCAATTAGTGTTGTGTGCCAAGTTTCGTGCAAAACAAACCAAGTTTAAACTACTTAATGCGCGAAAGTGCCAAAAAAGCTTAAAAACCCATCATACTGCAACAAAACACGCAATTTCTATCATTGGACTATTATTTTCTATTCTTACCACTTCAAAATAATAATAATATATACCAAATAGTGTTGTGCGCTAAGTTTCGTGCAAAACAAACCAAGTTTGTGCTACTTTATACGCTAAAGTGCTAAGCAAGCTTAAAAACCAATAAAATCGCAACTTAGCACGTAATTTCAAGCATATGAATATGATTTTCAATTCTGACCACATCAACACAATAATATATACCAAATAGTATTGTGCGCTAAGTTTCGTGCAAAACAAACTAAGTTTGAGCTACTTTACGCACGAAAGTGCTAAAATAGCTTAAAAACCCATAAAAATCGCAACTTAACACGTTATTTCATGCATATGACTATGATTTTCAATTCTAACCACTTCAACACAATAATATACCAATTAGTGTTTTGTGTCATGTTTCGTGCAAAACAAACCAAGTTTAAGCTACTTAATGCGCGGAAGTGCCAAAATAGCTTCAAAACCCATAAAATCGCAAATTAGCACGTAATTTAAAGAATATAACTATGAATTTAAATTTAAGCACTTCAACACAATAATATTTACCAAATAGTGTTGTGTGCCAAGTTTCATGCAAAACAAACCAAGTTTAAGCTACTTTATGCGCGAAAGAGCCAAAAAAGCTTAAAAACCCATAAAATCGCAACTTAACACGTTATTTCATGCATATGACTATGATTTTCAATTCTAACCACTTCAACACAATAATATACCAATTAGTGTTTTGTGCCATGTTTCGTGCAAAACAAACCAAGTTTAAGCTACTTAATGCGCGGAAGTGCCAAAATAGCTTCAAAACACATAAAATCGCAACTTAGCACGTAATTTAAAGAATATAACTATGATTTTAAATTTTAAGCACTTCAACAGAATAATATTTACCACATACTGTTGTGTGCCAAGTTTCATGCAAAACAAACCAAGTTTAAGCTAGTTTGTGCGCGAAAGAGCCTAAAAAGCTCAAAAACCCATAAAATCGCAACTTAACACGTTATTTCTTACATATGACTATGATTTTCAATTCTAACGACTTCAAAGCAATAATATACCAATTAGTGTTCTGTGCCAAGTTTCGTGCAAAACAAACCAAGTTTAAGCTACTTAATGCGCGAAAGTGCCAAAAAAGCTTAAAAACCCATAAAATCTCAACAAAACACGCAATTTCTATCATTGGTCTATTATTTTCTATTCTTACCACTTCAACACAATAATATATAGCAAATAGTGTTGTGCGCTAAGTTTCGTGCAAAACAAACTAAGTTTGAGCTACTTTATACGCGAAAGTGCTAAGCAAGCTAAAAAACCAATAAAATTGAAACTTGGCACGTAATTTCAAGCATATGAATATGATTTTCAATTCTAACCACTTCAACACAATAATATATACCAAATAGCGTTGTGCGCCAAGTTTCGTGCAAAATAAACCAAGTTTGAGCTACTTTATGCGTGAAAGTGCTAAGCAAGCTTAAAAACCAATAAAATCGCAACTTAGCACGTAATTTTAAGCATATGAATATGATTTTCAATTAAACCACTTCAACACAATAATATATACCAAATAGTGTTTTGTGCCAAGTTTCGTGCAAAACAAAGCAAGTTTGTACTACTTTATGCGCGAAAGTGCCAAAAAGCTTAAAAACCAAAAAAACTCGTAACTTAAAAAGTAATTTCTAGTATAGCCCTATTATTTTCAATTCTAACCCCTTCAAGACAATAATATATATACCAAATAGTATTGTGTGTCTTGTTTCGTGTAAAACAAACTAAGTTTTGTGCTACTTCATGCGCGAAAGTGGCAAATTAGCTTAAAAACCCATAAAATCGCAACTTAGCACGTAATTTCAAGAATATAACTAAGATTTTAAATTCTAAGCACTTCAACAAAATAATATTTACCAAATAGTGTTGTATGCCAAGTTTCATGCAAAACAAACCAAGTTTAAGCTACTTTATGCGCGAAAGAGCCAAAAAGCTTAAAAACCCATAAAATCGCAACTTAACACGTTATTTCATGCATATGACTATGATTTTCAATTCTAACCACTTCAAAAAAATAATATACCAATTAGTGTTGTGTGCCAAGTTTCGTGCAAAACAAACCAAGTTTAAGCTACTTAATGCGCGGAATTGCCAAAATAGCTTAAAAACCCATAAAATCGCAACTTAGCACGTAATTTAAAGAATATAACTATGATTTTAAATTTTAAGCACTTCAACACAATAATATTTACCACATAATGTTGTGTGCCCAGTTTCATGCAAAACAAACCAAGTTTAAGCTACTTTGTGCGCGAAAGAGCCAAAAAAGCTCAAAAGCCCATAAAATCGCAACTTAACACGTTATTTCTTACATATGACTATGATTTTCAATTCTAACCACTTCAACACAATAATACACCAATTAGTGTTGTGTGCCAAGTTTCGTGCAAAACAAACCAAGTTTAAGCTACTTAATGCGCGAAAGTGCCAAAAAAGGTAAAAAACCCATAAAATCGCAACAAAACACGCAATTTCTATCATTGGATTATTATTTTCTATTCTTTCCACTTCAACACAATAATATATAGCAAATAGTGTTGTGCGCTAAGTTTCGTGCAAAACAAACTAAGTTTGAACTACTTTATGCGTGAAAGTGCTAAGCAAGCTTAAAAATTAATAAAATCGCAACTTAGCACGTAATTTCAAGCATATGAATATGATTTTGAATTCTAACCACTTCAACACAATAATATATACCAAATAGTGTTTTTTGCCATGTTTCGTGCAAAACAAACCATGTTTGTACTACTTTGTGCGCGAAAGAGACAAAAAAGCTTAAAAAACACAAAAATCGCAACATAACACGTTATTTCTTACATATGACTATGATTTTTAATTCTAACCACTTCAACACAATAATATACCAATTAGTGTTGTATGCCAAGTTTCGTGCAAAACAAACCAAGTTTAAACTACTTAATGCGCGAAAGTGCCAAAAAAGCTTAAAAACCCATCATACTGCAACAAAACACGCAATTTCTATCATTGGACTATTATTTTCTATTCTTACCACTTCAAAATAATAATAATATATACCAAATAGTGTTGTGCGCTAAGTTTCGTGCAAAACAAACCAAGTTTGTGCTACTTTATACGCTAAAGTGCTAAGCAAGCTTAAAAACCAATAAAATCGCAACTTAGCACGTAATTTCAAGCATATGAATATGATTTTCAATTCTAACCACATCAACACAATAATATATACCAAATAGTGTTGTGCGCTAAGTTTCGTGCAAAACAAACCAAGTTTGAGCTACTTTACGCACGAAAGTGCTAAAATAGCTTAAAAACCCATAAAATCGCAACTTAACACGTTATTTCATGCATATGACTATGATTTTCAATTCTAACCACTTCAACACAATAATATACCAATTAGTGTTTTGTGTCATGTTTCGTGCAAAACAAACCAAGTTTAAGCTACTTAATGCGCGGAAGTGCCAAAATAGCTTCAAAACCCATAAAATCGCAAATTAGCACGTAATTTAAAGAATATAACTATGAATTTAATTTTTAAGCACTTCAACACAATAATATTTACCAAATAGTGTTGTGTGCCAAGTTTCATGCAAAACAAACCAAGTTTAAGCTACTTTATGCGCGAAAGAGCCAAAAAAGCTTAAAAACCCATAAAATCGCAACTTAACACGTTATTTCATGCATATGACTATGATTTTCAATTCCAACCACTTCAACACAATAATATACCAATTAGTGTTCTGTGCCAAGTTTCGTGCAAAACAAACCAAGTTTAAGGTACTTAATGCGCGAAAGTGCCAAAAAAACTTAAAAACCCATAAAATCTCAACAAAACACGCAATTTCTATCATTGGTCTATTATTATCTATTCTTACCACTTCAACACAATAATATATAGCAAATAGTGTTGTGCGCTAAGTTTCGTGCAAAACAAACCAAGTTTGAGCTACTTGTATACGCGAAAGTGCTAAGCAAGCTAAAAAACCAATAAAATCGAAACTTGGCACGTAATTTCAAGCATATGAATATGATTTTCAATTCTAACCACTTCACAACAATAATATATACCAAATAGCGTTGTGCGCCAAGTTTCGTGCAAAATAAACCAAGTTTGAGCTACTTTATGCGTTAAAGTGCTAAGCAAGCTTAAAAACAAATAAAATCGCAACTTAGCACGTAATTTCAAGCATATGAATATGATTTTCAATTCTAACCACTTCAACACAATAATATATACCAAATACTTGTTTTTTTCCATGTTTCGCGCAAAACAAACCAAGTACTACTTTATGTGCGAAAGTGCCAAAAAAGCTTAAAAACCAAAAAACTCGTAACTTAAGAAGTAATTTCTAGTATAGCCCTATTATTTTCAATTCTAACCCCTTCAAGACAACAATATATATACCAAATAGTATTGTGGTTCTTGTTTCGTGCAAAACAAACTAAGTTTTGTGCTACTTTATGCGCGAAAGTGGCAAATTAGCTTAAAAACCCATAAAATCGCAACTTAGCACGTAATTTCAAGAATATAACTATGATTTTAAATTCTACGCACTTCAACACAATAATATTTACCAAATAGTGTTGTATGCCAAGTTTCCTGCAAAACAAACCACGTTTAAGCTACTTTATGCGCGAAAGTGCCAAAAAAGCTTAAAAACCCATAAAATCGCTACTTAACACGTTATTTCATGCATATGACTATGATTTTCAATTCTAACCACTTCAACAAAATAATATACCAATTAGTGTTGTGTGCCAAGTTTCGTGCAAAACAAACCAAGTTTAAGCTACTTAATGCGCGGAAGTGCCAAAATAGCTTAAAAACACATAAAATCGCAACATAGCACGTAATTTAAAGAATATAACTATGATTTTAAATTTGAAGCATTTCAACAGAATAATATTTACCACATACAATTGTGTGCCAAGTTTAATGCAAAACAAACCAAGTTTAAGCTACTTTGTGCGCGAAAGAGCCAAAAAAGCTCAAAAACCCATAAAATCGCAACTTAACACGTTATTTCTTACATATGACTATGATTTTCAATTCTAACCACTTCAACACAATAATACACAAATTAGTGTTCTGTGCTAAGTTTCGTGCAAAACAAACCAAGTTTAAGCTACTTAATTCGCGAAAGTGCCAAAAAAGGTTAAAAACCCATAAAATCGCAACAAAACACGCAATTTCTATCATTGGACTATTATTTTCTATTCTTGCCACTTCAACATAATAATATATAGAAAATATTGTTGTGCGCTAAGTTCGTGCAAAACAAACCAAGTTTGAGCTACTTTATACGCGAAAGTGCTAAGCAAGCTAAAAATTCAATAAAATCGAAACTTGGCACGTAATTTCAAGCATATGAATATGATTTTCAATTCTAACCACTTCAACACAATAATATATACCAAATAGCGTTGTGCGCCAAGTTTCGTGTAAAATAAACCAAGTTTGAGCTACTTTATGCGTGAAAGTGCTAAGCAAGCTTAAAAACCAATAAAATGGCAACTTAGCACGTAATTTCAAGCATATGAATATGATTTTCAATTCTAACCACTTCAACACAATAATATATACCAAATAGTGTTTTGTGCCAAGTTTCGTGCAAAACAAAACAAGTTTGTACTACTTTGTGCGCGAAAGAGCCAAAAAAGCTTAAAATCACAAAAATCGCAACTTAACACGTTAATTCTTGCATATGACTATGGTTTTCAATTCTAACCACTTCAATACAATGTTAATTCTTGCATATGACTATGGTTTTTCAATTCTAACCACTTCAATACAATAATATACCAATTAGTGTTTTGTGCCAAGTTTCGTGCAAAACAAACCAAGTTTAAACTACTTTAATGCGCGAAAGTGCCAAAAAAGCTTAAAACCCATAATATCGCAACAAAACACGCAATTTCTATCATTGGACTATTATTTTCTATTCTTACCACTTCAAAACAATAATATATACCAAATAGTGTTGTACGCTAAGTTTCGGACAAAACAAAACCAAGTTTGTGCTACTTTATACGCGAAAGTGCTAAGCAAGGTTAACAACCAATAAAATCGCAACGTAGCACGTAATTTCAAGCATATGCATATGATTTTCAATTCTAACCACTTCAACACAATAATATATACCAAATAGTGTTGTGCGCCAAGTTTCGTGCAAAATAAACCAAGTTTGAGCTACTTTATGCGTGAAAGTGCTAAGCAAGCTTAAAAACCAATAAAATCGCAACTTAGCACGTAATTTCAAGCGAATTAATATGATTTTCCATTCTAACCACTTCAACACAATAATATATCCCCAAATAGTGTTTTGTGCCAAGTTTCGTGCAAAACAAACCAAGTTTGTACTACTTTATGCGCGAAAGTGCCAAAAAAGCTTTAAAACCAAAAAAATCGTAACTTAAGAAATAATTTCTAGTATAGCCCTATTATTTGCAATTCTAACCCCTACAAGACAATAATATATATACCAAATAGTATTGTGTGTCATGTTTCATGAAAAACAAACTAAGTTTGTGTAACTTTATACGCGAAAGTGCCAAAATAGCTTAAAAAAACCATAAAATCGCAACTTAGCATGTAATTTCAAGAATACAACTATGATTTTCAATTCTAAGCACTTCAACACAATAATATTTACCACATACTGTTGTGTGCCAAGTTTCATGCAAAACAAACCAAGTTTAAACTACTTTGTGCGCGAAAGAGCCAAAAAAGCTTAAAAACCCATAAAATCGCAACTTAACAAGTTATTTCTTGCATATGACTATGATTTTGAATTCTAACCACTTCAACACAATACTATACCAATTAGGGTTGTGTGCCAAGTTTCGTGCAAAACAAACCAAGTTAAGCTACTTAATGCGCGGAAGTGCCAAAAATAGCTAAAAACCCATAAATCGCAACAAAACACGCAATTTCTATCATTGGACTATTATTTTCTATTCTTACCACTTCAACACAATAATATATACCAAGTAGTGTTGTGCGCTAAGTTTCGTGCAAAAACAAACCAAGTTTGAGCTACTTTATACGCAAAAGTGCTAAGCGAGCTTAAAAACCAATAAAATCACAACTTAGCACGTAATTTCAAGCATATGAATATGATTTTCAATTCTAACCACTTCAACACATAATATATACCAAATAGTGTTATGCGCCAAGTTTCGTGCAAAATAAACCAAGTTTGAGCTACTTTATGCGTGAAAGCGCTAAGCAAGCTTAAAAACCAATAAAATCACAACTTAGCACGTAATTTCAAGCATATGAATATGATTTTCAATTCTAACCACTTCAACACAATAATATACACCAAATAGTGTTTTGTGCCATGTTTCGTGCAAAACAAACCAAGTTTGTACTACTTTATGCGCGAAAGTGCCAAAAAAGCTTAAAAACCAAAAAAATCGTAACTTAAAAAGTAATTTCTTGTATAGCCCTATTATTTTCAAGTCTAACCCCTTCAAGACAATAATATATACCAAATAGTATTGTGTGTCATGTTTCGTGCAAAACAAACTAAGTTTGTGCTACTTTATGCGCGAAAGTGCCAAAATAGCTTAAAAACCCAAAAAATCGCAACTTAACACGTAATTTCAAGAATATAACTATGAATTTAAATTCTAAGCACTTCAACACAATAATATTTACCAAATAGTGTTGTGTGCCAAGTTTCATGCAAAACAAACCAAGTTTAAGCTACTTTATGCGCGAAAGAGCCAAAAGAAAAACCTTAAAACCCATAAAATCGCAACTTAACACGTTATTTCATGCATATGACTATGATTTTCAATTCCAACCACTTCAACACAATTAATATACCAATTAGTGTTGTGTGCCAAGTTTCGTGCAAACAAACCAAGTTTTAAGCTACTTAATGCGCGGAAGTGCCAAAAAAGCTTAAAAACCCATAAAATCGCAACAAAACACGTAATTTCTATCATAGGACTATTATTTTCTACTCCAACCACTTCAATAAAATAATATATACCAAATAGTGTTGTGTCCGAAGTTTCGTGTAAAGCAAACCAAGTTTGAGCTACTTTATGCGCGAATGTGCTAAGAAAGCTTAAAAACCCTTAAATCGTAACTTAACACGTAATTTCTAGTATAGAACTATTAATTTCATTTCTAAACACTTCAAGACAATAATACTTACCAAATAGTATTGTGTGCCAAGTTTCGTGCAAAACAAGCAAAGTTTGTGCTACTTTATGCGCGAAAGTGCCAAAATAGTTTAAAAACCCATAAAATCGCAACTTAGCACGTAATTTCAAGCATATAACTATGATTTTAAATTCTAACCACTTACACACAATAATATTTACCAAATAGTGTTGTGTGCCAAGTTTCATGCAAAACAAACCAAGTTTAAGCTACTTTATGCGCGAGAGAACCGAAAAAGCTTAAAAACCCATAAAATCGCAACTTAACACGTTATTTCTTGCATATGACTATGATTTTAAATTCTAACAACTTTAACACAATATATACCAATTAGGGTTGTGTGTCAAGTTTCGTGCAAAACAAACCAAGTTTAAGCTACTTAATGCGCGAAAGTGCCAAAAAAGCTTTAAAACCCATAAAATCGCAACAAAACACGCAATTTCTATCATTGGACTATTATTTCTATTCTTACCACTTCAACACAATAATATATACCATGTAGTGTTGTGCGCTAAGTTTCGTGCAAAACAAACCAAGTTTGAGCTACTTTATACGCGAAAGTGCTAAGCGAGCTTAAAAACCAATAAAATCACAACTTTGCACGTAATTTCAAGCATATGAATATGATTTTCAATTCTAACCACTTCAACACAATAATATATACCAAATAGTGTTATGCGCCAAGTTTCGTGCAAAATAAACCAAGTTTGAGCTACTTTATGCGTGCTAAAAGTGCTAAGCAAGCTTAAAAACCAATAAAATCGCAACTTAGCACGTAATTTCAAGCATATGAATATGATTTTCATTTCTAACCACTTCAACACAATAATATACACAAAATAGTGTTTTGTGCCAAGTTTCGTGCAAAACAAACCAAGTTTGTACTACTTTATGCGCAAAAGTGCCAAAAAAGCTTAAAAACCAAAAAAATCGTAACTTAAAAAGTAATTTCTTGTATAGCCCTATTATTTTCAAGTCTAACCCCTTCAAGACAATAATATATACCAAATAGTATTGTGTGTCATGTTTCATGAAAAACAAACTAAGTTTGTGTAACTTTATGCGGCGAAAGTGCCAAAATAGCTTAAAAACCCATAAAATCGCAACTTAGCATGTAATTTCAAGAATACAACTATGATTTTTCAATTCTAAGCACTTCAACACAATAATATTTACCACATACTGTTGTGTGCCAAGTTTCATGCAAAACAAACCAAGTTTTAAACTACTTTGTGCGCGAAAGAGCCAAAAAGCTTAAAAACCCATAAAATCACAACTTAACAAGTTATTTCTTGCATATGACTATGATTTTGAATTCTAACCACTTCAACACAATACTATACCAATTAGGGCTGTGTGCCAAGTTTCGTGCAAAACAAACCAAGTTTAAGCTACTTAATGCGCGGAGAGTGCCAAAATAGCTTAAAAACCCATAAAAATCGCAACAAAACACGCAATTTCTATCATTGGACTATTATTTTTCTATTCTTACCACATCAACACAATAATATATACCAAGTAGTGTTGTGCGCTAAGTTTCGTGCAAAACAAACCAAGTTTGAGCTACTTTATACGCAAAAGTGCTAAGCGAGCTTAAAACCAATAAAATCACAACTTAGCACGTAATTTCAAGCATATGAATATGATTTTCAATTCTAACCACTTCAACACAATAATATATACCAAATAGTGTTATGCGCCAAGTTTTCGTGCAAAATAAACCAAGTTTGAGCTACTTTATGCGTGGAAAGCGCTAAGCAAGCTTAAAAACCAATAAAATCACAACTTAGCACGTAATTTCAAGCATATGAATATGATTTTCAATTCTAACCACTTCAACACAATAATATACACCAAATAGTGTTTTGTGCCAAGTTTCGTGCAAAACAAACCAAGTTTGTACTACTTTATGGCGCGAAAGTGCCCAAAAAAGCTTAAAAACCAAAAAAATCGTAACTTAAAAAGTAATTTCTTGTATAGCCCTATTATTTTCAAGTCTAACCCCTTCAAGACAATAATATATACCAAATAGTATTGTGTGTCATGTTTCGTGCAAAACAAACTAAGTTTGTGCTACTTTATGCGCGAAAGTGCCAAAATAGCTTAAAAAACCCAAAAAATCGCAACTTAACACGTAATTTCAAGAATATAACTATGAATTTAAATTCTAAGCACTTCAACACAATAATATTTACCAAATAGTGTTGTGTGCAAAGTTTCATGCAAAACAAACCAAGTTTAAGCTACTTTATGCGCGAAAGAGCCAAAAAAGCTTAAAAACCCATAAAATCGCAACTTAACACGTTATTTCATGCATATGACTATGATTTTCAATTCCAACCACTTCAACACAATAATATACCAATTAGTGTTGTGTGCCAAGTTTCGTGCAAAACAAACCAAGTTTAAGCTACTTAATGCGCGGAAGTGCCAAAAAAAGCTTAAAAAACCCATAAAAATCGCAACAAAACACGTAATTTCTATCATAGGACTATTATTTTCTACTCCAACCACTTCAATAAAATAATATATACCAAATAGTGTTGTGTCCGAAGTTTCGTGTAAAGCAAACCAAGTTTGAGCTACTTTATGCGCGAATGTGCTAAGAAAGCTTAAAAACCCTTAAAATCGTAACTTAACACGTAATTTCTAGTATAGAACTATTAATTTCATTTCTAAAACACTTCAAGACAATAATACTTACCAAATAGTATTGTGTGCCAAGTTTCGTGCAAAACAAGTAAAGTTTGTGCTACTTTATGCGCGAAAGTGCCAAAATAGTTTAAAAACCCATAAAATCGCAACTTAGCACGTAATTTCAAGCATATAACTATGATTTTAAATTCTAACCACTTAAACACAATAATATTTACCAAATAGTGTTGTGTGCCAAGTTTCATTCAAAACAAACCAAGTTTAAGCTACTTTATGCGCGGAGAGAACCGAAAAAGCTTAAAAACCCATAAAATCGCAACTTAACACGTTATTTCTTGCATATGACTATGATTTTAATCTCTAACAACTTTAACACAATAATATACCAATTAGGGTTGTGTGTCAAGTTTCGTGCAAAACAAACCCAAGTTTAAGCTACTTAATGCGCGAAAGTGCCAAAAAAGCTTAAAAACCCATAAAATCGCAACAAAACACGCAATTTCTATCATTGGACTATTATTTCTATTCTTACCACTTCAACACAATAATATATATACCATGTAGTGTTGTGCGCTAAGTTTCGTGCAAAACAAACCAAGTTTGAGCTACTTTATACGCGAAAGTGCTAAGCGAGCTTAAAAACCAATAAAATCACAACTTTGCACGTAATTTCAAGCATATGAATATGATTTTCAATTCTAACCACTTCAACACAATAATATATACCAAATAGTGTTATGCGCCAAGTTTCGTGCAAAATAAACCAAGTTTGAGCTACTTTATGCGTGAAAGTGCTAAGCAAGCTTAAAAACCAATAAAATCGTAACTTAGCACGTAATTTCAAGCATATGAAAATGATTTTCATTTCTAACCACTTCAACACAATAATATACACCAAATAGTGTTTTGTGCCAAGTTTCGTGCA
>NC_080053.1:2921521-2970562 GCF_026212465.1 Amaranthus tricolor | reverse complement strand
TCTAACCACTTCAACACAATAATATGTACCAAATAGTGTTGTGCGCCAAGTTTCGTGAAAAATAAACCAAGTTTGAGCTACTTTATGCGTGAAAGTGCTAAGCCAGCTTAAAAACCAATAAAATCGCAACTTAGCACGTAATTTCAAGCATATGAATATGATTTTCAATTCTAACCACTTCCACACAATAATATATGCCAAATAGTGTTTTGTGACAAGTTTCGTGCAAAACAAACCAAGTTTGTACTACTTTATGCGCGAAAGTGCCAAAAAAGCTTAAAAACCAAAAAAATCGTAACTTCAAAAGTAATTTCTAGTATAGCCCTATTATTTTCAATTCCAACCCCTTCAAGACAATAATATATAAAAAAATAGTATTGTGTGTTATGTTTCGTGTAAAACAATCTAAGTTTGTGCTACTTTATGCGCGAAAGTGCCAAAATTGCTTAAAAAACCCATAAAATCGCAACTTAGCACGTAATTTCAAGAATATAACTATGATTTTAAATTCTAAGCACTTCAACACAATAATATTTACCAAATATTGTTGTGTGCCAAGTTTCATGCAAAACAAACCAAGTTTAAGCTACTTTATGCGCGAAAGAGCCAAAAAAGCTTAAAAACCCATAAAATCGCAACTTAACACGTTATTTCATGCATATGACTATGATTTTCAATTCTAACGACTTCAACACAATAATATACCAATTAGTGTTGTGTGGCAAGTTTCGTGCAAAACAAACCAAGTTTAAGCTACTTAATGCGCGGAAGTGCCAAAAAAGCTTAAAAACCCATAAAATTGCAACAAAAACACGTAATTTCTATCATAGGACTATTATTTTCTATTCTAACCACTTCAATACAATAATATATACCAAATAATGTTGTGTCCGAAGTTTCGTGCAAAACAAACCAAGTTTGAGCTACTTTATGCGCGAAAGTGCTAAGAAAGCTTAAAAACCCATAAAATCGTAACTTAACACGTAATTTCTAGTATAGAACTATTATTTTCATTTCTAACCACTTCAAGACAATAATATTTACCAAATAGTATTGTGTGCCAAGTTTCGTGCAAAACAAGCTAAGTTTGTGCTACTTTATGCGCGTAAGTGCCAAAATAGCTTAAAACCCCATAAAATCGCAACTTAGCACGTAATTTCAAGCATATAACTATGATTTTAAATTCTAACCACTTAAACACAATAATATTTACCAAATATTGTTGTGTGCCGAGTTTCATGCAAAACAAACCAAGTTTAAGCTATTTTATGCGCGAGAGAACCGAAAAAGCTTAGAAACCCATAAAATCGCAACTTAACACGTTATTTCTCGCATAAGACTATGATTTTCAATTCTAACCACTTTAACACAATAATATATACCAAATAGTGTTGTGCACCAAGTTTCCTGTAAAACAAACCAAGTTTGAGCTACTTTATACGCGAAAGTGCTAAGCAAGCATAAAAACAAATAAAATCGCAACTTAGCACGTAATTTCAAGAATATGAATATGATTTTCAATTCTAACCACTTCAACACAATAATATATAGCAAATAGTGTTGTGCGCTATGTTTCGTGCAAAACAAACCAAGTTTTAGCTACTTAATGCGCGGAGGTGCCAAAAAAGCTTAAAAACCCATAAAATCGCAACAAAACACGTAATTTCTATCATAGGACTATTATTTTCTATTCTAACCACTTCAATACAATATTCTATACAAAATAATGTTGTGTCCGAAGTTTCGTGCAAAACAAACCAAGTTTGAGCTACTTTATGCGCAAAAGTGCTAAGAAAGCTTAAAAACCCATAAAATCGTAACTTAACACGTAATTTCTAGTATAGAACTATTATTTTCTAATTTTACCACTTCAACACAATAATATATACCAAATAGTGTTGTGTGCCATGTTTCCTGTAAAACAAACCAAGTTTGAGCTACTTTATACGCGAAAGTGCTAAGCAAGCATAAAAACCATTAAAATCGCTACTTAGCATTTAATTTCAAGAATATGAATATGATTTTCAATTCTAACCACTTCAACACAATAATATATACAAAATAGTGTTGTGCGCCAAGTTTCGTGCAAAACAAACCAAGTTTGAGCTACTATATGCGCGAAAGTGCTAAGCAAGGTTAAAAACCAATAAAATCGCAACTTAGCACGTAATTTCAAGCATATGAATATGATTTTCAATTCTAACCACTTCAACACAATAATATACACCAAATAGTGTTTCGTGCCAAATTTCGTGCAAAACAAACAAAGTTTGTACTTCTTTATGCGCGAAAGTGCCAAAAAAGCTTAAAAACCCAAAAAATCGTAACTTAAAAAGTAATTTCTAGTATAGCCCTATTATTTTCAATTCTAACCCCTTCAAGACAATAATATATACCAAATAGTATTGTGTGTCATGTTTTGTGCAAAACAAACTATGTTTGTGCTACTTTATGCGCGAAAGTGCCAAAATAGCTTAAAAACCTATAAAATCGCAACTTAACACGTAATTTCAAGAATATAACTATGATTTTAAATTCTAAGCACTTAAACAAAATAATATTTACCAAATAGTGTTGTGTGCCAAGTTTCATGCAAAACAAACCAAGTTTAAGCTACTTTATGCGCGAAAGAGCCAAAAAAGCTTAAAAACCCATAAAATCGCAACTTAACACGTTATTTCATGCATATGACTATGATTTTCAATTCTAACCACTTCAACACAATAATATACCAATTAGTGTTGTGTGCCAAGTTTCGTGCAAAACAAACCAAGTTTAAGCTACTTAATGCGCGGAAGTGCCAAAATAGCTTAAAAACCCATAAAATCGCAACTTAGCACGTAATTTAAAGAATATAACTATGATTTTAAATTTTAAGCACTTCAACACAATAATATTTACCACATACTGTTGTGTGCCAAGTTTCATGCAAAACAAACCAATTTTAAGCTACTTTGTGCGCGAAAGAGCCAAAAAAGCTCAAAAACCCATAAAATCGCAACTTAACACGTTATTTCATGCATATGACTATGATTTTCAATTCTAACGACTTCAACACAATAATATACCAATTAGTGTTGTGTGGCAAGTTTCGTGCAAAACAAACCAAGTTTAAGCTACTTAATGCGCGGAAGTGCCAAAAAAGCTTAAAAACCCATAAAATTGCAACAAAACACGTAATTTCTATCATAGGACTATTATTTTCTATTCTAACCACTTCAATACAATAATATATACCAAATAATGTTGTGTCCGAAGTTTCGTGCAAAACAAACCAAGTTTGAGCTACTTTATGCGCGAAAGTGCTAAGAAAGCTTAAAAACCCATAAAATCGTAACTTAACACGTAATTTCTAGTATAGAACTATTATTTTCATTTCTAACCACTTCAAGAGAATAATATTTACCAAATAGTATTGTGTGCCAAGTTTCGTGCAAAACAAGCTAAGTTTGTGCTACTTTATGCGCGTAAGTGCCAAAATAGCTTAAAACCCCATAAAATCGCAACTTAGCACGTAATTTCAAGCATATAACTATGATTTTAAATTCTAACCACTTAAACACAATAATATTTACCAAATATTGTTGTGTGCCGAGTTTCATGCAAAACAAACCAAGTTTAAGCTATTTTATGCGCGAGAGAACCGAAAAAGCTTAGAAACCCATAAAATCGCAACTTAACACGTTATTTCTCGCATAAGACTATGATTTTCAATTCTAACCACTTTAACACAATAATATATACCAAATAGTGTTGTGCACCAAGTTTCCTGTAAAACAAACCAAGTTTGAGCTACTTTATACGCGAAAGTGCTAAGCAAGCATAAAAACAAATAAAATCGCAACTTAGCACGTAATTTCAAGAATATGAATATGATTTTCAATTCTAACCACTTCAAACACAATAATATATAGCAAATAGTGTTGTGCGCTAAGTTTCGTGCAAAACAAACCAAGTTTTAGCTACTTAATGCGCGGAGGTGCCAAAAAAGCTTAAAAACCCATAAAATCGCAACAAAACACGTAATTTCTATCATAGGACTATTATTTTCTATTCTAACCACTTCAATACAATATTCTATACAAAATAATGTTGTGTCCGAAGTTTCGTGCAAAACAAACCAAGTTTGAGCTACTTTATGCGCAAAAGTGCTAAGAAAGCTTAAAAACCCATAAAATCGTAACTTAACACGTAATTTCTAGTATAGAACTATTATTTTCTAATTTTACCACTTCAACACAATAATATATACCAAATAGTGTTGTGTGCCAAGTTTCCTGTAAAACAAACCAAGTTTGAGCTACTTTATACGCGAAAGTGCTAAGCAAGCATAAAAACCATTAAAATCGCTACTTAGCATGTAATTTCAAGAATATGAATATGATTTTCAATTCTAACCACTTCAACACAATAATATATACAAAATAGTGTTGTGCGCCAAGTTTCGTGCAAAACAAACCAAGTTTGAGCTACTATATGCGCGAAAGTGCTAAGCAAGGTTAAAAACCAATAAAATCGCAACTTAGCACGTAATTTCAAGCATATGAATATGATTTTCAATTCTAACCACTTCAACACAATAATATACACCAAATAGTGTTTCGTGCCAAATTTCGTGCAAAACAAACAAAGTTTGTACTTCTTTATGCGCGAAAGTGCCAAAAAAGCTTAAAAACCCAAAAAATCGTAACTTAAAAAGTAATTTCTAGTATAGCCCTATTATTTTCAATTCTAACCCCTTCAAGACAATAATATATACCAAATAGTATTGTGTGTCATGTTTTGTGCAAAACAAACTATGTTTGTGCTACTTTATGCGCGAAAGTGCCAAAATAGCTTAAAAACCTATAAAATCGCAACTTAACACGTAATTTCAAGAATATAACTATGATTTTAAATTCTAAGCACTTAAACAAAATAATATTTACCAAATAGTGTTGTGTGCCAAGTTTCATGCAAAACAAACCAAGTTTAAGCTACTTTATGCGCGAAAGAGCCAAAAAAGCTTAAAAACCCATAAAATCGCAACTTAACACGTTATTTCATGCATATGACTATGATTTTCAATTCTAACCACTTCAACACAATAATATACCAATTAGTGTTGTGTGCCAAGTTTCGTGCAAAACAAACCAAGTTTAAGCTACTTAATGCGCGGAAGTGCCAAAATAGCTTAAAAACCCATAAAATCGCAACTTAGCACGTAATTTAAAGAATATAACTATGATTTTAAATTTTAAGCACTTCAACACAATAATATTTACCACATACTGTTGTGTGCCAAGTTTCATGCAAAACAAACCAATTTTAAGCTACTTTGTGCGCGAAAGAGCCAAAAAAGCTCAAAAACCCATAAAATCACAACTTAACACGTTATTTCTTGCATATGACTATGATTTTCAATTCTAACGACTTCAACACAATAATATACCAATTAGTGTTGTGTGGCAAGTTTCGTGCAAAACAAACCAAGTTTAAGCTACTTAATGCGCGGAAGTGCCAAAAAAGCTTAAAAACCCATAAAATTGCAACAAAACACGTAATTTCTATCATAGGACTATTATTTTCTATTCTAACCACTTCAATACAATAATATATACCAAATAATGTTGTGTCCGAAGTTTCGTGCAAAACAAACCAAGTTTGAGCTACTTTATGCGCGAAAGTGCTAAGAAAGCTTAAAAACCCATAAAATCGTAACTTAACACGTAATTTCTAGTATAGAACTATTATTTTCATTTCTAACCACTTCAAGAGAATAATATTTACCAAATAGTATTGTGTGCCAAGTTTCGTGCAAAACAAGCTAAGTTTGTGCTACTTTATGCGCGTAAGTGCCAAAATAGCTTAAAACCCCCATAAAATCGCAACTTAGCACGTAATTTCAAGCATATAACTATGATTTTAAATTCTAACCACTTAAACACAATAATATTTACCAAATATTGTTGTGTGCCGAGTTTCATGCAAAACAAACCAAGTTTAAGCTATTTTATGCGCGAGAGAACCGAAAAAGCTTAGAAACCCATAAAATCGCAACTTAACACGTTATTTCTCGCATAAGACTATGATTTTCAATTCTAACCACTTTAACACAATAATATATACCAAATAGTGTTGTGCACCAAGTTTCCTGTAAAACAAACCAAGTTTGAGCTACTTTATACGCGAAAGTGCTAAGCAAGCATAAAAACAAATAAAATCGCAACTTAGCACGTAATTTCAAGAATATGAATATGATTTTCAATTCTAACCACTTCAACACAATAATATATAGCAAATAGTGTTGTGCGCTAAGTTTCGTGCAAAACAAACCAAGTTTTAGCTACTTAATGCGCGGCAGGTGCCAAAAAAGCTTAAAAACCCATAAAATCGCAACAAAACACGTAATTTCTATCATAGGACTATTATTTTCTATTCTAACCACTTCAATACAATATTCTATACAAAATAATGTTGTGTCCGAAGTTTCGTGCAAAACAAACCAAGTTTGAGCTACTTTATGCGCAAAAGTGCTAAGAAAGCTTAAAAACCCATAAAATCGTAACTTAACACGTAATTTCTAGTATAGAACTATTATTTTCTAATTTTACCACTTCAACACAATAATATATACCAAATAGTGTTGTGTGCCAAGTTTCCTGTAAAACAAACCAAGTTTGAGCTACTTTATACGCGAAAGTGCTAAGCAAGCATAAAAACCATTAAAATCGCTACTTAGCATGTAATTTCAAGAATATGAATATGATTTTCAATTCTAACCACTTCAACACAATAATATATACAAAATAGTGTTGTGCGCCAAGTTTCGTGCAAAACAAACCAAGTTTGAGCTACTATATGCGCGAAAGTGCTAAGCAAGGTTAAAAACCAATAAAATCGCAACTTAGCACGTAATTTCAAGCATATGAATATGATTTTCAATTCTAACCACTTCAACACAATAATATACACCAAATAGTGTTTCGTGCCAAATTTCGTGCAAAACAAACAAAGTTTGTACTTCTTTATGCGCGAAAGTGCCAAAAAAGCTTAAAAACCCAAAAAATCGTAACTTAAAAAGTAATTTCTAGTATAGCCCTATTATTTTCAATTCTAACCCCTTCAAGACAATAATATATACCAAATAGTATTGTGTGTCATGTTTTGTGCAAAACAAACTATGTTTGTGCTACTTTATGCGCGAAAGTGCCAAAATAGCTTAAAAACCTATAAAATCGCAACTTAACACGTAATTTCAAGAATATAACTATGATTTTAAATTCTAAGCACTTAAACAAAATAATATTTACCAAATAGTGTTGTGTGCCAAGTTTCATGCAAAACAAACCAAGTTTAAGCTACTTTATGCGCGAAAGAGCCAAAAAAGCTTAAAAACCCATAAAATCGCAACTTAACACGTTATTTCATGCATATGACTATGATTTTCAATTCTAACCACTTCAACACAATAATATACCAATTAGTGTTGTGTGCCAAGTTTCGTGCAAAACAAACCAAGTTTAAGCTACTTAATGCGCGGAAGTGCCAAAATAGCTTAAAAACCCATAAAATCGCAACTTAGCACGTAATTTAAAGAATATAACTATGATTTTAAATTTTAAGCACTTCAACACAATAATATTTACCACATACTGTTGTGTGCCAAGTTTCATGCAAAACAAACCAATTTTAAGCTACTTTGTGCGCGAAAGAGCCAAAAAAGCTCAAAAACCCATAAAATCACAACTTAACACGTTATTTCTTGCATATGACTATAATTTTCAATTCTAACCACTTCAACACAATAATATACCAATTGGTGTTGTGTGCCAAGTTTCGTGCAAAACAAACCAAGTTTAAGCCACTTAATGCGCGAAAGTGCCAAAAAAGTTTAAAAACCCATAAAATCGCAACAAAACACGCAATTTCTATCATTGGACTAATATTTTCTATTCTTACCACTTCAACACAATAATATATACCAAATAGTGCTGTGCGCTAAGTTTCGTGCAAAACAAACCAAGTTTGAGCTACTTTATACGCGAAAGTGCTAAGCAAGCTTAAAAACCAATAAAATCGGAACTTAGCACGTAATTTCAAGCATATATGATTTTCAATTCTAACCACTTCAACACAATAATATGTACCAAATAGTGTTGTGCGCCAAGTTTCGTGAAAAATAAACCAAGTTTGAGCTACTTTATGCGTGAAAGTGCTAAGCCAGCTTAAAAACCAATAAAATCGCAACTTAGCACGTAATTTCAAGCATATGAATATGATTTTCAATTCTAACCACTTCCACACAATAATATATGCCAAATAGTGTTTTGTGACAAGTTTCGTGCAAAACAAACCAAGTTTGTACTACTTTATGCGCGAAAGTGCCAAAAAAGCTTAAAAACCAAAAAAATCGTAACTTCAAAAGTAATTTCTAGTATAGCCCTATTATTTTCAATTCCAACCCCTTCAAGACAATAATATATAAAAAATAGTATTGTGTGTTATGTTTCGTGTAAAACAATCTAAGTTTGTGCTACTTTATGCGCGAAAGTGCCAAAATTGCTTAAAAACCCATAAAATCGCAACTTAGCACGTAATTTCAAGAATATAACTATGATTTTAAAGTCTAAGCACTTCAACACAATAATATTTACCAAATATTGTTGTGTGCCAAGTTTCATGCAAAACAAACCAAGTTTAAGCTACTTTATGCGCGAAAGAGCCAAAAAAGCTTAAAAACCCATAAAATCGCAACTTAACACGTTATTTCATGCATATGACTATGATTTTCAATTCTAACGACTTCAACACAATAATATACCAATTAGTGTTGTGTGGCAAGTTTCGTGCAAAACAAACCAAGTTTAAGCTACTTAATGCGTGGAAGTGCCAAAAAAGCTTAAAAACCCATAAAATTGCAACAAAACACGTAATTTCTATCATAGGACTATTATTTTCTATTCTAACCACTTCAATACAATAATATATACCAAATAATGTTGTGTCCGAAGTTTCGTGCAAAACAAACCAAGTTTGAGCTACTTTATGCGCGAAAGTGCTAAGAAAGCTTAAAAACCCATAAAATCGTAAGTTAACACGTAATTTCTAGTATAGAACTATTATTTTCATTTCTAACCACTTCAAGACAATAATATTTACCAAATAGTATTGTGTGCCAAGTTTCGTGCAAAACAAGCTAAGTTTGTGCTACTTTATGCGCGTAAGTGCCAAAATAGCTTAAAACCCCATAAAATCGCAACTTAGCACGTAATTTCAAGCATATAACTATGATTTTAAATTCTAACCACTTAAACACAATAATATTTACCAAATATTTTTGTTTGCCGAGTTTCATGCAAAACAAACCAAGTTTAAGCTATTTTATGCGCGAGAGAACCGAAAAAGCTTAGAAACCCATAAAATCGCAACTTAACACGTTATTTCTCGCATAAGACTATGATTTTCAATTCTAACCACTTTAACACAATAATATATACCAAATAGTGTTGTGCGCCAAGTTTCCTGTAAAACAAACCAAGTTTGAGCTACTTTATACGCGAAAGTGCTAAGCAAGCATAAAAACAAATAAAATCGCAACTTAGCACGTAATTTCAAGAATATGAATATGATTTTCAATTCTAACCAATTCAACACAATAATATATAGCAAATAGTGTTGTGCGCTAAGTTTCGTGCAAAACAAACCAAGTTTGAGCTACTTTATGCGCGAAAGTGCTAAGCAAGGTTAAAAACCAATAAAATAGCAACTTAGCACGTAATTTCAAGCATATGAATATGATTTTCAATTATAACCACTTCAACACAATAATATATACCAAATAGTGTTGTGTGCCAAGTTTCGTGCAAAACAAACAAAGTTTGTACTACTTTATGCGCGAAAGTGCCAAAAAAGCTTAAAAAACCCAAAAAATCGTTACTTAAAAAGTAATTTCTAGTATAGCCCTATTATTTTCAATTCTAACCCCTTCAAGACAATAATATATACCAAATAGTATTGTGTGTTATGTTTCGTGTAAAACAATCTAAGTTTGTGCTACTTTATGCGCGAAAGTGCCAAAATTGCTTAAAAACCCATAAAATCGCAACTTAGCACGTAATTTCAAGAATATAACTATGATTTTAAATTCTAAGCACTTCAACACATTAATATTTACCAAATAGTGTTGTGTGCCAAGTTTCATGCAAAACAAACCAAGTTTAAGCTACTTTATGCGCGAAAGAGCCAAAAAAGCTTAAAAACCCATAAAATCGCAACTTAACACGTTATTTCATGCATATGACTATGATTTTCAATTCTAACGACTTCAACACAATAATATACCAATTAGTGTTGTGTGGCAAGTTTCGTGCAAAACAAACCAAGTTTAAGCTACTTAATGCGCGGAAGTGCCAAAAAAGCTTAAAAACCCATAAAATCGCAACAAAACACGTAATTTCTATCATAGGACTATTATTTTCTATTCTAACCACTTCAATACAATATTATATACAAAATAATGTTGTGTCCGAAGTTTCGTGCAAAACAAACCAAGTTTGAGCTACTTTATGCCCAAAAGTGCTAAGAAAGCTTAAAAACCCATAAAATCGTAACTTAACACGTAATTTCTAGTATAGAACTATTATTTTCTAATTTTACCACTTCAACACAATAATATATACCAAATAGTGTTGTGTGCCAAGTTTCCTGTAAAACAAACCAAGTTTGAGCTACTTTATACGCGAAAGTGCTAAGCAAGCATAAAAACCATTAAAATCGCTACTTAGCATGTAATTTCAAGAATATGAATATGATTTTCAATTCTAACCACTTCAACACAATAATATATACAAAATAGTGTTGTGCGCCAAGTTTCGTGCAAAACAAACCAAGTTTGAGCTACTATATGCACGAAAGTGCTAAGCAAGGTTAAAAACCAATAAAATCGCAACTTAGCACGTAATTTCAAGCATATGAATATGATTTTCAATTCTAACCACTTCAACACAATAATATACACCAAATAGTGTTTCGTGCCAAATTTCGTGCAAAACAAACAAAGTTTGTACTTCTTTATGCGCGAAAGTGCCAAAAAAGCTTAAAAACCCAAAAAATCGTAACTTAAAAAGTAATTTCTAGTATAGCCCTATTATTTTCAATTCTAACCCCTTCAAGACAATAATATATACCAAATAGTATTGTGTGTCATGTTTTGTGCAAAACAAACTATGTTTGTGCTACTTTATGCGCGAAAGTGCCAAAATAGCTTAAAAACCTATAAAATCGCAACTTAACACGTAATTTCAAGAATATAACTATGATTTTAAATTCTAAGCACTTAAACAAAATAATATTTACCAAATATTGTTGTGTGCCAAGTTTCATGCAAAACAAACCAAGTTTAAGCTACTTTATGTGCGAAAGAGCCAAAAAAGCTTAAAAACCCATAAAATCGCAACTTAACACGTTATTTCATGCATATGACTATGATTTTCAATTCTAACGACTTCAACACAATAATATACCAATTAGTGTTGTGTGGCAAGTTTCGTGCAAGACAAACCAAGTTTAAGCTACTTAATGCGCGGAAGTGCCAAAAAAGCTTAAAAACCCATAAAATTGCAACAAAACACGTAATTTCTATCATAGGACTATTATTTTCTATTCTAACCACTTCAATACAATAATATATACCAAATAATGTTGTGTCCGAAGTTTCGTGCAAAACAAACCAAGTTTGAGCTACTTTATGCGCGAAAGTGCTAAGAAAGCTTAAAAACCCATAAAATCGTAACTTAACACGTAATTTCTAGTATAGAACTATTATTTTCATTTCTAACCACTTCAAGACAATAATATTTACCAAATAGTATTGTGTGCCAAGTTTCGTGCAAAACAAGCTAAGTTTGTGCTACTTTATGCGCGTAAGTGCCAAAATAGCTTAAAACCCCATAAAATCGCAACTTAGCACGTAATTTCAAGCATATAACTATGATTTTAAATTCTAACCACTTAAACACAATAATATTTACCAAATATTGTTGTGTGCCGAGTTTCATGCAAAACAAACCAAGTTTAAGCTATTTTATGCGCGAGAGAACCGAAAAAGCTTAGAAACCCATAAAATCGCAACTTAACACGTTATTTCTCGCATAAGACTATGATTTTCAATTCTAACCACTTTAACACAATAATATATACCAAATAGTGTTGTGCACCAAGTTTCCTGTAAAACAAACCAAGTTTGAGCTACTTTATACGCGAAAGTGCTAAGCAAGCATAAAAACAAATAAAATCGCAACTTAGCACGTAATTTCAAGAATATGAATATGATTTTCAATTCTAACCACTTCAACACAATAATATATAGCAAATAGTGTTGTGCGCTAAGTTTCGTGCAAAACAAACCAAGTTTTAGCTACTTAATGCGCGGAGGTGCCAAAAAAGCTTAAAAACCCATAAAATCGCAACAAAACACGTAATTTCTATCATAGGACTATTATTTTCTATTCTAACCACTTCAATACAATATTCTATACAAAATAATGTTGTGTCCGAAGTTTCGTGCAAAACAAACCAAGTTTGAGCTACTTTATGCGCAAAAGTGCTAAGAAAGCTTAAAAACCCATAAAATCGTAACTTAACACGTAATTTCTAGTATAGAACTATTATTTTCTAATTTTACCACTTCAACACAATAATATATACCAAATAGTGTTGTGTGCCAAGTTTCCTGTAAAACAAACCAAGTTTGAGCTACTTTATACGCGAAAGTGCTAAGCAAGCATAAAAACCATTAAAATCGCTACTTAGCATGTAATTTCAAGAATATGAATATGATTTTCAATTCTAACCACTTCAACACAATAATATATACAAAATAGTGTTGTGCGCCAAGTTTCGTGCAAAACAAACCAAGTTTGAGCTACTATATGCGCGAAAGTGCTAAGCAAGGTTAAAAACCAATAAAATCGCAACTTAGCACGTAATTTCAAGCATATGAATATGATTTTCAATTCTAACCACTTCAACACAATAATATACACCAAATAGTGTTTCGTGCCAAATTTCGTGCAAAACAAACAAAGTTTGTACTTCTTTATGCGCGAAAGTGCCAAAAAAGCTTAAAAACCCAAAAAATTGTAACTTAAAAAGTAATTTCTAGTATAGCCCTATTATTTTCAATTCTAACCCCTTCAAGACAATAATATATACCAAATAGTATTGTGTGTCATGTTTTGTGCAAAACAAACTATGTTTGTGCTACTTTATGCGCGAAAGTGCCAAAATAGCTTAAAAACCCATAAAATCGCTACTTAACACGTAATTTCAAGAATATAACTATGATTTTGAATTCTAAGCACTTAAACAAAATAATATTTACCAAATAGTGTTGTGTACCAAGTTTCATGCAAAACAAACCAAGTTTAAGCTACTTTATGCGCGAAAGAGCCAAAAAAGCTTAAAAACCCATAAAATCACAACTTAACACGTTATTTCTTGCATATGACTATAATTTTCAATTCTAACCACTTCAACACAATAATATACCAATTGGTGTTGTGTACCAAGTTTCGTGCAAAACAAACCAAGTTTAAGCCACTTAATGCGCGAAAGTGCCAAAAAAGTTTAAAAACCCATAAAATCGCAACAAAACACGCAATTTCTATCATTGGACTATTATTTTCTATTCTTACCACTTCAACACAATAATATATAGCAAATAGTGTTGTGCGCTAAGTTTCGTGCAAAACAAACCAAGTTTGAGCTACTTTATACGCGAAAGTGCTAAGCAAGCTTAAAAACCAATAAAATCGGAACTTACCACGTAATTTCAAGCATATGAATATAATTTTCAATTCTAACCACTTCAACACAATAATATGTACCAAATAGTGTTGTGCGCCAAGTTTCGTGAAAAATAAACCAAGTTTGAGCTACTTTATGCGTGAAAGTGCTAAGCCAGCTAAAAAACCAATAAAATCGCAACTTAGCACGTAATTTCAAGCATATGAATATGATTTTCAATTCTAACCACTTCCACACAATAATATATGCCAAATAGTGTTTTGTGACAAGTTTCGTGCAAAACAAACCAAGTTTGTACTACTTTATGCGCGAAAGTGCCAAAAAAGCTTAAAAACCAAAAAAATCGTAACTTCAAAAGTAATTTCTAGTATAGCCCTATTATTTTCAATTCCAACCCCTTCAAGACAATAATATATAAAAAATAGTATTGTGTGTTATGTTTCGTGTAAAACAATCTAAGTTTGTGCTACTTTATGCGCGAAAGTGCCAAAATTGCTTAAAAACCCATAAAATCGCAACTTAGCACGTAATTTCAAGAATATAACTATGATTTTAAATTCTAAGCACTTCAACACAATAATATTTACCAAATATTGTTGTGTGCCAAGTTTCATGCAAAACAAACCAAGTTTAAGCTACTTTATGCGCGAAAGAGCCAAAAAAGCTTAAAAACCCATAAAATCGCAACTTAACACGTTATTTCATGCATATGACTATGATTTTCAATTCTAACCACTTCAACACAATAATATACCAATTAGTGTTGTGTGGCAAGTTTCGTGCAAAACAAACCAAGTTTAAGCTACTTAATGCGCGGAAGTGCCAAAAAAGCTTAAAAACCCATAAAATTGCAACAAAACACGTAATTTCTATCATAGGACTATTATTTTCTATTCTAACCACTTCAATACAATAATATATACCAAATAATGTTGTGTCCGAAGTTTCGTGCAAAACAAACCAAGTTTGAGCTACTTTATGCGCGAAAGTGCTAAGAAAGCTTAAAAACCCATAAAATCGTAACTTAACACGTAATTTCTAGTATAGAACTATTATTTTCATTTCTAACCACTTCAAGACAATAATATTTACCAAATAGTATTGTGTGCCAAGTTTCGTGCAAAACAAGCTAAGTTTGTGCTACTTTATGCGCGTAAGTGCCAAAATAGCTTAAAACCCCATAAAATCGCAACTTAGCACGTAAATTCAAGCATATAACTATGATTTTAAATTCTAACCACTTAAACACAATAATATTTACCAAATATTGTTGTGTGCCGAGTTTCATGCAAAACAAACCAAGTTTAAGCTATTTTATGCGCGAGAGAACCGAAAAAGCTTAGAAACCCATAAAATCGCAACTTAACACGTTATTTCTTGCATAAGACTATGATTTTCAATTCTAACCACTTTAACACAATAATATATACCAAATAGTGTTGTGCACCAAGTTTCCTGTAAAACAAACCAAGTTTGAGCTACTTTATACGCGAAAGTGCTAAGCAAGCATAAAAACAAATAAAATCGCAACTTAGCACGTAATTTCAAGAATATGAATATGATTTTCAATTCTAACCACTTCAACACAATAATATATAGCAAATAGTGTTGTGCGCTAAGTTTCGTGCAAAACAAACCAAGTTTTAGCTACTTAATGCGCGGAAGTGCCAAAAAAGCTTAAAAACCCATAAAATCGCAACAAAACACGTAATTTCTATCATAGGACTATTATTTTCTATTCTAACCACTTCAATACAATATTATATACAAAATAATGTTGTGTCCGAAGTTTCGTGCAAAACAAACCAAGTTTGAGCTACTTTATGCGCAAAAGTGCTAAGAAAGCTTAAAAACCCATAAAATCGTAACTTAACACGTAATTTCTAGTATAGAACTATTATTTTCTAATTTTACCACTTCAACACAATAATATATACCAAATAGTGTTGTGTGCCAAGTTTCCTGTAAAACAAACCAAGTTTGAGCTACTTTATACGCGAAAGTGCTAAGCAAGCATAAAAACCATTAAAATCGCTACTTAGACTGTAATTTCAAGAATATGAATATGATTTTCAATTCTAACCACTTCAACACAATAATATATACAAAATAGTGTTGTGCGCCAAGTTTCGTGCAAAACAAACCAAGTTTGAGCTACTATATGCGCGAAAGTGCTAAGCAAGGTTAAAAACCAATAAAATCGCAACTTAGCACGTAATTTCAAGCATATGAATATGATTTTCAATTCTAATCACTTCAACACAATAATATACACCAAATAGTGTTTCGTGCCAAATTTCGTGCAAAACAAACAAAGTTTGTACTTCTTTATGCGCGAAAGTGCCAAAAAAGCTTAAAAACCCAAAAAATCGTAACTTAAAAAGTAATTTCTAGTATAGCCCTATTATTTTCAATTCTAACCCCTTCAAGACAATAATATATACCAAATAGTATTGTGTGTCATGTTTTGTGCAAAACAAACTATGTTTGTGCTACTTTATGCGCGAAAGTGCCAAAATAGCTTAAAAACCCATAAAATCGCTACTTAACACGTAATTTCAAGAATATAACTATGATTTTGAATTCTAAGCACTTAAACAAAATAATATTTACCAAATAGTGTTGTGTGCCAAGTTTCATGCAAAACAAACCAAGTTTAAGCTACTTTATGCGCGAAAGAACCAAAAAAGCTTAAAAACCCATAAAATCACAACTTAACACGTTATTTCTTGCATATGACTATAATTTTCAATTCTAACCACTTCAACACAATAATATACCAATTGGTGTTGTGTGCCAAGTTTCGTGCAAAACAAACCAAGTTTAAGCCACTTAATGCGCGAAAGTGCCAAAAAAGTTTAAAAACCCATAAAATCGCAACAAAACACGCAATTTCTATCATTGGACTATTATTTTCTATTCTTACCACTTCAACACAATAATATATAGCAAATAGTGTTGTGCGCTAAGTTTCGTGCAAAACAAACCAAGTTTGAGCTACTTTATACGCGAAAGTGCTAAGCAAGCTTAAAAACCAATAAAATCGGAACTTAGCACGTAATTTCAAGCATATGAATATGATTTTCAATTCTAACCACTTCAACACAATAATATGTACCAAATAGTGTTGTGCGCCAAGTTTCGTGAAAAATAAACCAAGTTTGAGCTACTTTATGCGTGAAAGTGCTAAGCCAGCTAAAAAACCAATAAAATCGCAACTTAGCACGTAATTTCAAGCATATGAATATGATTTTCAATTCTAACCACTTCCACACAATAATATATGCCAAATAGTGTTTTGTGACAAGTTTCGTGCAAAACAAACCAAGTTTGTACTACTTTATGCGCGAAAGTGCCAAAAAAGCTTAAAAACCAAAAAAATCGTAACTTCAAAAGTAATTTCTAGTATAGCCCTATTATTTTCAATTCCAACCCCTTCAAGACAATAATATATAAAAAATAGTATTGTGTGTTATGTTTCGTGTAAAACAATCTAAGTTTGTGCTACTTTATGCGCGAAAGTGCCAAAATTGCTTAAAAACCCATAAAATCGCAACTTAGCACGTAATTTCAAGAATATAACTATGATTTTAATTTCTAAGCACTTCAACACAATAATATTTACCAAATATTGTTGTGTGCCAAGTTTCATGCAAAACAAACCAAGTTTAAGCTACTTTATGCGCGAAAGAGCCAAAAAAGCTTAAAAACCCATAAAATCGCAACTTAACACGTTATTTCATGCATATGACTATGATTTTCAATTCTAACGACTTCAACACAATAATATACCAATTAGTGTTGTGTGGCAAGTTTCGTGCAAAACAAACCAAGTTTAAGCTACTTAATGCGTGGAAGTGCCAAAAAAGCTTAAAAACCCATAAAATTGCAACAAAACACGTAATTTCTATCATAGGACTATTATTTTCTATTCTAACCACTTCAATACAATAATATATACCAAATAATGTTGTGTCCGAAGTTTCGTGCAAAACAAACCAAGTTTGAGCTACTTTATGCGCGAAAGTGCTAAGAAAGCTTAAAAACCCATAAAATCGTAACTTAACACGTAATTTCTAGTATAGAACTATTATTTTCATTTCTAACCACTTCAAGACAATAATATTTACCAAATAGTATTGTGTGCCAAGTTTCGTGCAAAACAAGCTAAGTTTGTGCTACTTTATGCGCGTAAGTGCCAAAATAGCTTAAAACCCCATAAAATCGCAACTTAGCACGTAATTTCAGGCATATAACTATGATTTTAAATTCTAACCACTTAAACACAATAATATTTACCAAATATTTTTGTTTGCCGAGTTTCATGCAAAACAAACCAAGTTTAAGCTATTTTATGCGCGAGAGAACCGAAAAAGCTTAGAAACCCATAAAATCGCAACTTAACACGTTATTTCTCGCATAAGACTATGATTTTCAATTCTAACCACTTTAACACAATAATATATACCAAATAGTGTTGTGCACCAAGTTTCCTGTAAAACAAACCAAGTTTGAGCTACTTTATACGCGAAAGTGCTAAGCAAGCATAAAAACAAATAAAATCGCAACTTAGCACGTAATTTCAAGAATATGAATATGATTTTCAATTCTAACCACTTCAACACAATAATATATAGCAAATAGTGTTGTGCGCTAAGTTTCGTGCAAAACAAACCAAGTTTTAGCTACTTAATGCGCGGAAGTGCCAAAAAAGCTTAAAAACCCATAAAATCGCAACAAAACACGTAATTTCTATCATAGGACTATTATTTTCTATTCTAACCACTTCAATACAATATTATATACAAAATAATGTTGTGTCCGAAGTTTCGTGCAAAACAAACCAAGTTTGAGCTACTTTATGCGCAAAAGTGCTAAGAAAGCTTAAAAACCCATAAAATCGTAACTTAACACGTAATTTCTAGTATAGAACTATTATTTTCTAATTTTACCACTTCAACACAATAATATATACCAAATAGTGTTGTGTGCCAAGTTTCCTGTAAAACAAACCAAGTTTGAGCTACTTTATACGCGAAAGTGCTAAGCAAGCATAAAAACCATTAAAATCGCTACTTAGACTGTAATTTCAAGAATATGAATATGATTTTCAATTCTAACCACTTCAACACAATAATATATACAAAATAGTGTTGTGCGCCAAGTTTCGTGCAAAACAAACCAAGTTTGAGCTACTATATGCGCGAAAGTGCTAAGCAAGGTTAAAAACCAATAAAATCGCAACTTAGCACGTAATTTCAAGCATATGAATATGATTTTCAATTCTAATCACTTCAACACAATAATATACACCAAATAGTGTTTCGTGCCAAATTTCGTGCAAAACAAACAAAGTTTGTACTTCTTTATGCGCGAAAGTGCCAAAAAAGCTTAAAAACCCAAAAAATCGTAACTTAAAAAGTAATTTCTAGTATAGCCCTATTATTTTCAATTCTAACCCCTTCAAGACAATAATATATACCAAATAGTATTGTGTGTCATGTTTTGTGCAAAACAAACTATGTTTGTGCTACTTTATGCGCGAAAGTGCCAAAATAGCTTAAAAACCCATAAAATCGCTACTTAACACGTAATTTCAAGAATATAACTATGATTTTGAATTCTAAGCACTTAAACAAAATAATATTTACCAAATAGTGTTGTGTGCCAAGTTTCATGCAAAACAAACCAAGTTTAAGCTACTTTATGCGCGAAAGAACCAAAAAAGCTTAAAAACCCATAAAATCACAACTTAACACGTTATTTCTTGCATATGACTATAATTTTCAATTCTAACCACTTCAACACAATAATATACCAATTGGTGTTGTGTGCCAAGTTTCGTGCAAAACAAACCAAGTTTAAGCCACTTAATGCGCGAAAGTGCCAAAAAAGTTTAAAAACCCATAAAATCGCAACAAAACACGCAATTTCTATCATTGGACTATTATTTTCTATTCTTACCACTTCAACACAAGAATATATAGCAAATAGTGTTGTGCGCTAAGTTTCGTGCAAAACAAACCAAGTTTGAGCTACTTTATACGCGAAAGTGCTAAGCAAGCTTAAAAACCAATAAAATCGGAACTTAGCACGTAATTTCAAGCATATGAATATGATTTTCAATTCTAACCACTTCAACACAATAATATGTACCAAATAGTGTTGTGCGCCAAGTTTCGTGAAAAATAAACCAAGTTTGAGCTACTTTATGCGTGAAAGTGCTAAGCCAGCTAAAAAACCAATAAAATCGCAACTTAGCACGTAATTTCAAGCATATGAATATGATTTTCAATTCTAACCACTTCCACACAATAATATATGCCAAATAGTGTTTTGTGACAAGTTTCGTGCAAAACAAACCAAGTTTGTACTACTTTATGCGCGAAAGTGCCAAAAAAGCTTAAAAACCAAAAAAATCGTAACTTCAAAAGTAATTTCTAGTATAGCCCTATTATTTTCAATTCCAACCCCTTCAAGACAATAATATATAAAAAATAGTATTGTGTGTTATGTTTCGTGTAAAACAATCTAAGTTTGTGCTACTTTATGCGCGAAAGTACCAAAATTGCTTAAAAACCCATAAAATCGCAACTTAGCACGTAATTTCAAGAATATAACTATGATTTTAAATTCTAAGCACTTCAACACAATAATATTTACCAAATATTGTTGTGTGCCAAGTTTCATGCAAAACAAACCAAGTTTAAGCTACTTTATGCGCGAAAGAGCCAAAAAAGCTTAAAAACCCATAAAATCGCAACTTAACACGTTATTTCATGCATATGACTATGATTTTCAATTCTAACGACTTCAACACAATAATATACCAATTAGTGTTGTGTGGCAAGTTTCGTGCAAAACAAACCAAGTTTAAGCTACTTAATGCGTGGAAGTGCCAAAAAAGCTTAAAAACCCATAAAATTGCAACAAAACACGTAATTTCTATCATAGGACTATTATTTTCTATTCTAACCACTTCAATACAATAATATATACCAAATAATGTTGTGTCCGAAGTTTCGTGCAAAACAAACCAAGTTTGAGCTACTTTATGCGCGAAAGTGCTAAGAAAGCTTAAAAACCCATAAAATCGTAACTTAACACGTAATTTCTAGTATAGAACTATTATTTTCATTTCTAACCACTTCAAGACAATAATATTTACCAAATAGTATTGTGTGCCAAGTTTCGTGCAAAACAAGCTAAGTTTGTGCTACTTTATGCGCGTAAGTGCCAAAATAGCTTAAAACCCCATAAAATCGCAACTTAGCACGTAATTTCAAGCATATAACTATGATTTTAAATTCTAACCACTTAAACACAATAATATTTACCAAATATTTTTGTTTGCCGAGTTTCATGCAAAACAAACCAAGTTTAAGCTATTTTATGCGCGAGAGAACCGAAAAAGCTTAGAAACCCATAAAATCGCAACTTAACACGTTATTTCTCGCATAAGACTATGATTTTCAATTCTAACCACTTTAACACAATAATATATACCAAATAGTGTTGTGCGCCAAGTTTCCTGTAAAACAAACCAAGTTTGAGCTACTTTATACGCGAAAGTGCTAAGCAAGCATAAAAACAAATAAAATCGCAACTTAGCACGTAATTTCAAGAATATGAATATGATTTTCAATTCTAACCACTTCAACACAATAATATATAGCAAATAGTGTTGTGCGCTAAGTTTCGTGCAAAACAAACCAAGTTTGAGCTACTTTATGCGCGAAAGTGCTAAGCAAGGTTAAAAACCAATAAAATAGCAACTTAGCACGTAATTTCAAGCATATGAATATGATTTTCAATTATAACCACTTCAACACAATAATATATACCAAATAGTGTTGTGTGCCAAGTTTCGTGCAAAACAAACAAAGTTTGTACTACTTTATGCGCGAAAGTGCCAAAAAAGCTTAAAAACCCAAAAAATCGTTACTTAAAAAGTAATTTCTAGTATAGCCCTATTATTTTCAATTCTAACCCCTTCAAGACAATAATATATACCAAATAGTATTGTGTGTTATGTTTCGTGTAAAACAATCTAAGTTTGTGCTACTTTATGCGCGAAAGTGCCAAAATTGCTTAAAAACCCATAAAATCGCAACTTAGCACGTAATTTCAAGAATATAACTATGATTTTAAATTCTAAGCACTTCAACACATTAATATTTACCAAATAGTGTTGTGTGCCAAGTTTCATGCAAAACAAACCAAGTTTAAGCTACTTTATGCGCGAAAGAGCCAAAAAAGCTTAAAAACCCATAAAATCGCAACTTAACACGTTATTTCATGCATATGACTATGATTTTCAATTCTAACGACTTCAACACAATAATATACCAATTAGTGTTGTGTGGCAAGTTTCGTGCAAAACAAACCAAGTTTAAGCTACTTAATGCGCGGAAGTGCCAAAAAAGCTTAAAAACCCATAAAAATCGCAACAAAACACGTAATTTCTATCATAGGACTATTATTTTCTATTCTAACCACTTCAATACAATATTATATACAAAATAATGTTGTGTCCGAAGTTTCGTGCAAAACAAACCAAGTTTGAGCTACTTTATGCCCAAAAGTGCTAAGAAAGCTTAAAAACCCATAAAATCGTAACTTAACACGTAATTTCTAGTATAGAACTATTATTTTCTAATTTTACCACTTCAACACAATAATATATACCAAATAGTGTTGTGTGCCAAGTTTCCTGTAAAACAAACCAAGTTTGAGCTACTTTATACGCGAAAGTGCTAAGGCAAGCATAAAAACCATTAAAATTGCAACTTAGCATGTAATTTCAAGAATATGAATATGATTTTCAATTCTAACCACTTCAACACAATAATATATACAAAATAGTGTTTGTGCGCCAAGTTTCGTGCAAAACAAACCAAGTTTGAGCTACTATATGCGCGAAAGTGCTAAGCAAGGTTAAAAACCAATAAAATCGCAACTTAGCACGTAATTTCAAGCATATGAATATGATTTTCAATTCTAACCACTTCAACACAATAATATACACCAAATAGTGTTTCGTGCCAAGTTTCGTGCAAAACAAACAAAGTTTGTACTTCTTTATGCGCGAAAGTGCCAAAAAAGCTTAAAAACCCAAAAAATCGTAACTTAAAAAGTAATTTCTAGTATAGCCCTATTATTTTCAATTCTAACCCCTTCAAGACAATAATATATACCAAATAGTATTGTGTGTCATGTTTTGTGCAAAACAAACTATGTTTGTGCTACTTTATGCGCGAAAGTGCCTAAATAGCTTAAAAACCCATAAAATCGCAACTTAACACGTAATTTCAAGAATATAACTATGATTTTAAATTCTAAGCACTTAAACAAAATAATATTTACCAAATAGTGTTGTGTGCCAAGTTTCATGCAAAACAAACCAAGTTTAAGCTACTTTATGCGCGGAAAGAGCCAAAAAAGCTTAAAAACCCATAAAATCGCAACTTAACACGTTATTTCATGCATATGACTATGATTTTCAATTCTAACCACTTCAACACAATAATATACCAATTAGTGTTGTGTGCCAAGTTTCGTGCAAAACAAACCAAGTTTAAGCTACTTAATGCGCGGAAGTGCCAAAATAGCTTAAAAACCCATAAAATCGCAACTTAGCACGTAATTTAAATAATATAACTATGGTTTTAAATTTTAAGCACTTCAACACAATAATATTTACCACATACTGTTGTGTGCCAAGTTTCATGCAAAACAAACCAATTTTAAGCTACTTTGTGCGCGAAAGAGCCAAAAAAGCTCAAAAACCCATAAAATCGCAACTTAACACGTTATTTCTTGCATATGACTATAATTTTCAATTCTAACCACTTCAACACAATAATATACCAATTGGTGTTGTGTGCCAAGTTTCGTGCAAAACAAACCAAGTTTAAGCCATTTAATGCGCGAAAGTGCCAAAAAAGTTTAAAAACCCATAAAATCGCCACAAAACACGCAATTTCTATCATTGGACTATTATTTTCTATTCTTACCACTTCAACACAATAATATATAGCAAATAGTGTTGTGCGCTAAGTTTCGTGCAAAACAAACCAAGTTTGAGCTACTTTATACGCGAAAGTGCTAAGCAAGCTTAAAAACCAATAAAATCGGAACTTAGCACGTAATTTCAAGCATATGAATATGATTTTCAATTCTAACCACTTCAACACAATAATATGTACCAAATAGTGTTGTGCGCCAAGTTTCGTGAAAAATAAACCAAGTTTGAGCTACTTTATGCGTGAAAGTGCTAAGCCAGCTTAAAAACCAATAAAATCACAACTTAGCACGTAATTTCAAGCATATGAATATGATTTTCAATTCTAACCACTTCCACACAATAATATATGCCAAATAGTGTTTTGTCACAAGTTTCGTGCAAAACAAACAAAGTATGTACTACTTTATGCGCGAAAGTGCCAAAAAAGCTTAAAAACCAAAAAAATCGTAACTTCAAAAGTAATTTCTAGTATAGCCCTATTATTTTCAATTCCAACCCCTTCAAGACAATAATATATAAAAAATAGTATTGTGTGTTATGTTTCGTGTAAAACAATCTAAGTTTGTGCTACTTTATGCGCGAAAGTGCCAAAATAGCTTAAAAACCCATAAAATCGCAACTTAGCACGTAATTTCAAGAATATAACTACGATTTTAAATTCTAAGCACTTCAACACAATAATATTTACCAAATAGTGTTGTGTGCCAAGTTTCATGCAAAACAAACCAAGTTTAAGCTACTTTATGCGCGAAAGAGCCAAAAAAGCTTAAAAACCCATAAAATCGCAACTTAACACGTTATTTCATGCATATGACTATGATTTTCAATTCTAACGACTTCAACACAATAATATACCATTAGTGTTGTGTGGCAAGTTTCGTGCAAAACAAACCAAGTTTAAGCTACTTAATGCGCGGAAGTGCCAAAAAAGCTTAAAAACCCATAAAATCGCAACAAAACACGTAATTTCTATAAGAGGACTATTATTTTCTATTCTAACCACTTCAATACAATAATATATACCAAATAATGTTGTGTCCGAAGTTTCGTGCTAAACAAACCAAGTTTGAGCTACTTTATGCGCGAAAGTGCTAAGAAAGCTTAAAAACCCATAAAATCGTAACTTAACACGTAATTTCTAGTATAGAACTATTATTTTCATTTCTCACCACTTCAAGAATATAATATTTACCAAATAGTATTGTGTGCCAAGTTTCGTGCAAAACAAGCTAAGTTTGTGCTACTTTATGCGCGTAAGTGCCAAAATAGCTTCAAACCCCATAAAATCGCAACTTAGCACGTAATTTCAAGCATATAACTATGATTTTAAACTCTAACCACTTAAACACAATAATATTTACCAAATATTGTTGTGTGCCGAGTTTCATGCAAAACAAACCAAGTTTAAGCTATTTTATGCGCGAGAGAACCGAAAAAGCTTAGAAACCCATAAAATCGCAACTTAACACGTTATTTCTTGCATAAGACTATGATTTTCAATTCTAACCACTTTAACACAATAATATATACCAAATAGTGTTGTGCGCCAAGTTTCCTGTAAAACAAACCAAGTTTTAGCTACTTTATACGCGAAAGTGCTAAGCAAGCATAAAAACAAATAAAATCGCAACTTAGCACGTAATTTCAAGAATATGAATATGATTTTCAATTCTAACCACTTCAACACAATAATATATAGCAAATAGTGTTGTGCGCTAAGTTTCGTGCAAAACAAACCAAGTTTGAGCTACTTTATGCGCGAAAGTGCTAAGCAAGGTAAAAAACCAATAAAATAGCAACTTAGCACGTAATTTAAAGCATATGAATATGATTTTCAATTATAACCACTTCAACACAATAATATATACCAAATAGTGTTGTGTGCCAAGTTTCGTGCAAAACAAACAAAGTTTGTACTACTTTATGCGCGAAAGTGCCAAAAAAGCTTAAAAACCCAAAAAATCGTAACTTAAAAAGTAATTTCTAGTATAGCCCTATTATTTTCAATTCTAACCCCTTCAAGACAATAATATATACCAAATAGTATTGTGTGTTATGTTTCGTGTAAAACAATCTAAGTTTGTGCTACTTTATGCGCGAAAGTGCCAAAATAGCTTAAAAACCCATAAAATCGCAACTTAGCACGTAATTTCAAGAATATAACTACGATTTTAAATTCTAAGCACTTCAACACAATAATATTTACCAAATAGTGTTGTGTGCCAAGTTTCATGCAAAACAAACCAAGTTTAAGCTACTTTATGCGCGAAAGAGCCAAAAAAGCTTAAAAACCCATAAAATCGCAACTTAACACGTTATTTCATGCATATGACTATGATTTTCAATTCTAACGACTTCAACACAATAATATACCATTAGTGTTGTGTGGCAAGTTTCGTGCAAAACAAACCAAGTTTAAGCTACTTAATGCGCGGAAGTGCCAAAAAAGCTTAAAAACCCATAAAATCGCAACAAAACACGTAATTTCTATAAGAGGACTATTATTTTCTATTCTAACCACTTCAATACAATAATATATACCAAATAATGTTGTGTCCGAAGTTTCGTGCTAAACAAACCAAGTTTGAGCTACTTTATGCGCGAAAGTGCTAAGAAAGCTTAAAAACCCATAAAATCGTAACTTAACACGTAATTTCTAGTATAGAACTATTATTTTCATTTCTCACCACTTCAAGAATATAATATTTACCAAATAGTATTGTGTGCCAAGTTTCGTGCAAAACAAGCTAAGTTTGTGCTACTTTATGCGCGTAAGTGCCAAAATAGCTTCAAACCCCATAAAATCGCAACTTAGCACGTAATTTCAAGCATATAACTATGATTTTAAACTCTAACCACTTAAACACAATAATATTTACCAAATATTGTTGTGTGCCGAGTTTCATGCAAAACAAACCAAGTTTAAGCTATTTTATGCGCGAGAGAACCGAAAAAGCTTAGAAACCCATAAAATCGCAACTTAACACGTTATTTCTTGCATAAGACTATGATTTTCAATTCTAACCACTTTAACACAATAATATATACCAAATAGTGTTGTGCGCCAAGTTTCCTGTAAAACAAACCAAGTTTTAGCTACTTTATACGCGAAAGTGCTAAGCAAGCATAAAAACAAATAAAATCGCAACTTAGCACGTAATTTCAAGAATATGAATATGATTTTCAATTCTAACCACTTCAACACAATAATATATAGCAAATAGTGTTGTGCGCTAAGTTTCGTGCAAAACAAACCAAGTTTGAGCTACTTTATGCGCGAAAGTGCTAAGCAAGGTAAAAAACCAATAAAATAGCAACTTAGCACGTAATTTAAAGCATATGAATATGATTTTCAATTATAACCACTTCAACACAATAATATATACCAAATAGTGTTGTGTGCCAAGTTTCGTGCAAAACAAACAAAGTTTGTACTACTTTATGCGCGAAAGTGCCAAAAAAGCTTAAAAACCCAAAAAATCGTAACTTAAAAAGTAATTTCTAGTATAGCCCTATTATTTTCAATTCTAACCCCTTCAAGACAATAATATATACCAAATAGTATTGTGTGTTATGTTTCGTGTAAAACAATCTAAGTTTGTGCTACTTTATGCGCGAAAGTGCCAAAATAGCTTAAAAACCCATAAAATCGCAACATAGCACGTAATTTCAAGAATATAACTATGATTTTAAATTCTAAGCACTTCAACACAATAATATTTACCAAATAGTGTTGTGTGCCAAGTTTCATGCAAAACAAACCAAGTTTAAGCTACTTTATGCGCGAAAGAGCCAAAAAAGCTTAAAAACCCATAAAATCGCAACTTAACACGTTATTTCATGCATATGACTATGATTTTCAATTCTAACGACTTCAACACAATAATATACCAATTAGTGTTGTGTGGCAAGTTTCGTGCAAAACAAACCAAGTTTAAGCTACTTAATGCGCGAAAGTGCCAAAAAAGCTTAAAAACCCATAAAATCGCAACAAAACACGTAATTTCTATCATAGGACTATTATTTTCTATTCTAACCACTTCAATACAATAATATATACCAAATAATGTTGTGTCCGAAGTTTCGTGCTAAACAAACCAAGTTTGAGCTACTTTATGCGCGAAAGTGCTAAGAAAGCTTAAAAACCCGTAAAATCGTAACTTAGCACGTAATTTCTAGTATAGAACTATTATTTTCATTTCTAACCACTTCAAGACAATAATATTTACCAAATAATATTGTGTGCCAAGTTTCGTGCAAAACAAGCTAAGTTTGTGCAACTTTATGCGCGTAAGTGCCAAAATAGCTTAAAACCCCATAAAATCGCAACTTAGCACGTAATTTCAAGCATATAACTATGATTTTAAATTCTAACCACTTAAACACAATAATATTTACCAAATATTGTTGTGTGCCGAGTTTCATGCAAAACAAACCAAGTTTAAGCTATTTTATGCGCAATAGAACCGAAAAAGCTTAGAAACCCATAAAATCGCAACATAACACGTTATTTCTTGCATAAGACTATGATTTTCAATTCTAACCACTTTAACACAATAATATATACCAAATAGTGTTGTGCGCCAAGTTTTCTGTAAAACAAACCAAGTTTGAGCTACTTTATACGCGAAAGTGCTAAGCAAGCATAAAAACAAATAAAATCGCAACTTAGCACGTAATTTCAAGAATATGAATATGATTTTCAATTCTAACCACTTAAACACAATAATATATAGCAAATAGTGTTGTGCGCTAAGTTTCGTGCAAAACAAAGCAAGTTTGAGCTACTTTATGCGCGAAAGTGCTAAGCAAGGTTAAAAACCAATAAAATAGCAACTTAGCACGTAATTTCAAGCATATGAATATGATTTTCAATTATAACCACTTCAACACAATAATATATACCAAATAGTGTTGTGTGCCATGTTTCGTGCAAAACAAACAAAGTTTGTACTACTTTATGCGCGAAAGTGCCAAAAAAGCTTAAAAACCCAAAAAATCGTAACTTACACGTAATTTCTAGTATAGCACTATTATTTTCAATTCTAACCACTTCAAGACAATAATTTATACCAAATAGTATTTAGTGTCAAGTTTCGTGTAAAACAAACTAAGTTTGTGCTACTTTATGCACGAAAGTGCATAAATAGCTTAAAAGCCCATAAAATCACAACTTAGCACGTAATTTCAGGAATATAACTATGATTTTGAATTCTAACCACTTCAACACAATAATATTTACCAAATAGTGTTGTGTGCCAAGTATCATGCAAAACAAACCAAATTTAAGATACTTTATGCGCGAAAGAGCCAAAAAAGCTTTAAAACCCTTAAAATCGCAACTTAACACGTTATTTCTTGCATATGACTATGATTTTCAATTCTAACCACTTCAACACAATAATACACCAATTAGTGTTGTGTCACAAGTTTCGTGCAAAACAAACCAAGTTTAAGCTACTTAAAGTGCGGAAGTGCCAATAAAGCTTTAAAACCCATAAAATCGCAACAAAACACCTAATTCTATCATTGGACTATTATTTTCAATTTTAACCACTTCAATACAATAATATATACCTAATAGTATTGTGTGCCAAGTTTCGTGCAAAACAAGCTAAGTTTGTGGTACTTTATGCGAGAAAGTGCCAAAATAGTTTAAAAACCCATAAAATCGCAACTTAGCACGTAATTTCAAGCATATAACTATGATTTTAAATTCTAACCACTTCAACACAATAATATTTACCAAACAGTGTTGTGTGCCATGTTTCATTCAAAACAAACCAACTTTAAGCTACTTTATGCGCGTAAGAGCCAAAAAAGCTTTAAAACCCATAAAATCGCAATTTAACACGTTATTTCTTGGATATGACTATGATTTTCAATTCTAACCACTTTAACACAATAATATACCAATTAGTGTGGTGTGCTAAGTTTCGTGCGAAACAAACCAAGTTTAAGCTACTTAATCCGCGAAAGTTCCAAAAAAGCTTAAAAATCAATAAAATCGCAACAAAACACGTAATATCTATCATAGGACTATTATTTTCTATTCTTACCACTTCAACTCAATACTATATACCAAATAGTATTGTGCGCCAAGTTTCCTGTAAAACAAACCAAGTTTGAGCTTCTTTATACGCGAAAGTGCTAAGCAAGCTTAAAAACCAATAAAATCGCAACTTAGCACGTAATTTCAAGCATATGAATATGATTTTCAATTCTAACAACTTCAACACAATAATATATACCAAACAGTGTTGTGCGCCATGTTTCGTGCAAAACAAACGAAGTTTGAGCTACTTTATGCGCGGAAGTGTTAAGCAAGCTTAAAAACCAATAAAATTGCAACTTAGTACGTAATTTCAAGCATATGAATATGATTTTCAATTCTAACCACTTCAACACAATAATATATACCAAATAGTGTTGTGTGCCAATTTTTGTGCAAAACAAACAAAGTTTGTACTACTTTATGCGCGTAAGAGCCAAAAAAGCTTAAAAACGCAAAAAATCGTAACTTAACACGTAATTTCTGGTATAGTACTATGATATTCAATTCTAACCACTTCAAGACAACAATATATACCAAATAGTATTGTGTGCCAAGTTTCGTGCAAAACAAGCTAAGTTTGTGCTACTTTATGCGCGAAAGTGCTAAAATAGCTTAAAAACCAATAAAATCGCAACTTAGCACGTAATTTGAAGCATATAACTATGATTTTAAATTCTAACCACTTCAACACAATAATATTTACCAAATAGTGTTGTCTGCCAAGTTTCATGCAAAATAAACCAAGTTTGAGCTACTTTATACGCGAAAGTGCTAAGCAAGCTAAAAAACCAATAAAATCGGAACTTAGCACGTAATGTCAAGCGTATGAATATGATTTTCAATTCTAACCACTTCAACACAATAATATATACCAAATAGTGTTGTGTGCCATGTTTTGTGCAAAACAAACCAAGTTTGAACTACTTTATGCGCGAAAGTTCCAAAAAAGCTTAAAAATCCAAAAAATCGTAACTTAATACGTAATTTCTAGTATATCACTATTATTTTAAATTCTAACAACTTCAAGACAATAATATATACCAAATAGTATTGTGTGTCAAGTTTCGTGCAAAACAAACTAAGTTTGTGCTACTTTATGCGCGAAAGTGCCAAAATAGCTTAAAAACCCATAAAATCGCAACTTAGCACGTAATTTCAAGCATATACACCACTTCAATACAATAATATATACCAAATAGTGTTGTGTGCAAAGTTTCGTGAAAAACAAACCAAGTTTGAGCTACTTTATGCGCGAAAGTGCTAAGAAAGCTTAAAAACCCATAAAATCGTAACTTAACTCGTAATCTCTAGTATAGGACTATTATTTTCTATTCTAACCACTTCAACTCCACAATATATACCAAATAGTATTGTGTGCCAAGTTTCATGCATAACAAACCAAGTTTGAGCTACTCTATGCGCGAAAGTGCCAAAAAAGCTTAAAAACTCATAAAATCGTAACTTAACACGTAATTTAAAGAATATGACTATTATTTTCAATTCTAACTACTTCAACTCAACAACATATACTAAATAGTATTGTGTGGCAAGTTTCGTGCAAAACAAACCATATTTGAGCTAATTTGTGCTCAAAAGTGCCAAAAAAGCTAAAAAGCACATAAAATCCCAACTTATCACGTCATTTCTAACATATGACTATTATTTTAAATTATAACTACTTCAACACAATATAATATACCAAATATTGTTATGTGCCAAGTTTTGCGCAAAACAAACCAAGTGTGTGCTAAATTATGCACGAAAGTGCCAAAAAAGCTTAAAAACCCATAAAATCGCAACTTAAAAAGTAATTTTTAGCATATGACTATTATTTGTTATTTTAAACCACTTCAACTCAATAATATATAACAAGTAGTGTTGTGTGCCAAGTTTCGTGCAAAAGAAACCAAGCTTTAGCTACTTTGTGCGCGAAAGTGCCAAAAAAACTTAAAGACCCCTTAAATCGCAACTTAACATGTTTTTTCTTGCATATGACTATGATTTTCAATTCTAACCACTTCAACACAATAATACATACCAATTAGTGTTGTGTGCCAAGTTTCGTGCAAATAAACCATGTTTCAGCTACTTTATGCGCGAAAGTGCTAAGGAAGCTTAAAAACCAATAAAATCGCAACTTAGCACGTAATTTCAAGCATATGAATATGATTTTCAATTCTAACCACTTCAACACAATTATATATACCAAATAGTGTTGTGCACCAAGTTTCGTGCAAAACAAACCAAGTTTAAGCTACTTTATGCGCGAAAGTGCTAAGCAAGCTTAAAAAACCATTAAAATTGCAACTTAGCACGTAATTTCAAGCATATGAATATGATTTTCAATTCTAACCACTTCAACACAATAATATATACTAAATAGTGTTGTGTGCCAATTTTCGTGCAAAACAAACAAAGTTTGTACTACTTTATGCGCGAAAGTGCCAAAAAAGCTTAAAAACCCAAAAAATTGTAACTTAATACGTAATTTCTAGTATAGCACTATTATTTTAAATTCTAACCACTTCAAGACAATACTATATACCAAATAGTATTGTGTGTCAAGTTTCGTGCAAAACAAACTGAGTTTGTGCTACTTTATGCGCGAAAGTGCCAGAATAGCTTAAAAACCCATAAAATCGCAACTTAGCATGTAATTTCAAGCATATACACCACTTCAATACAATAATATATACCAAATAGTGTTGTGTGCAAAGTTTCGTGAAAAACAAACCAAGTTTGAGCTACTTTATGCGCGAAAGTGCTAAGAAAGCTTAAAAACCCATAAAATCGTAACTTAACTTGTAATCTCTAGTATATGACTGTTATTTTCAATTCTAACCACTTCAACTCCACAATATATACCAAATAGTATTGTGTGCCAAGTTTCATGCATAACAAACCAAGTTTGAGCTACTCTATGCTTGAAAGTGCCAAAAAAGCTTACAAACTCATAAAATCGTAACTTAACACGTAATTTAAAGAATATGACTATTATTTTCAATTCTAACTACTTCAACTCAACAATATATACTAAATAGTATTGTGTGGCAAGTTTCGTGCAAAACAAACCAAGTTTGAGCTAATTTGTGCGCGAAAGTGCCTAAAAAGCTAAAAAGCACATTAAATCACAACTTATCACGTCATTTCTAACATATGACTATTATTTTAAATTATAACTACTTCAACACAATGAAATATACCAAATATTGTTATGTGCCGAGTTTCGTGCAAAACAAACCAAGTGTGTGCTAAATTATGCGCGAAAGTTGCAAAAAAGCTTAAAAACCCATAAAATCGCAACTTAACACGTAATTTTTAGCATATTACTATTATTTGTTATATTAACCACTTCAACACAATAATATATAACAAGTAGTGTTGTGTACCAAGTTTCGTGCAAAAGAAACCAAGCTTTAGCTACTTTATGCGCGAAAGTGCCAAAAAAGCTTAAAAACCCATAAAATCGCAACTTAGCACGTAATTTCTATCATAGCACTTTTATTTTCAATTATAACCACTTCAACACAATAATATAGACCAAGTTTGAGCAAATTTATGTGCGAAAGTGCCTAAAAAGCATAAAAGAACCTTAAAGCGCAACTTACGAAGTAAAACTAAGAATATAACTATGATTTACAATTCTAACCACTTCAACTAAATAATTTATACCAAATAGTATTGTGTGCCATGTTTCGTGCAAAACAAACGTAGTTTGAGCTACATTATGCGCGAAAGAGCCAAAAAAGCTTAAAAACCCCTAAAATCGTGACTTAATAAGTAATTTCTAGTATAGGAATATTATTTTCAATTCTAACCACTTCAAGACAATAATATATAACAAATAGTTTTGTGTGTCAAGTTTCATGCAAAACAAACTAAGTTTGTACTACTTTATGCGCGAAAGTGCCAAAATATCTTACAAACCCATAAAATCGCAACTTAGCACGTAATTTCAAACATATAACTATGATTTTAAATTCTAACCACTTCAACACAATAATATTTACCAAATAGTGTTGTGTGCCAAGTTTCATTCAAAACAAACCAAGTTTAAGCTACTTTATGCGCGAAAGAGCCAAAAAAGCTTAAAAACCCGTAAAATCGCAACTTAACACGTTATTTCTTTCGTATGACTATGATTTTCAATTCTAACCAACTCTAACACAATAATATACCAAATAGTGTTGTGCGCCAAGTTTCGTGCAAAAGAAACCAAGTTTGAGCTACTTTATACGCAAAAGTGCTAAGCAAGCTAAAAAAACCAATAAAATCGCAACTTAGCACGTAATTTCAAGCGTATGACTATGATTTTCAATTCTAACCACTTCAACACAATAATATATACCAAATAGTGTTGTGTGCCATGTTTCGTGTAAAACAAACCAAGTTTGAACTACTTTATGCTCGAAAGTGCCAAAAAAGCTTAAAAAACCCAAAAAATTGTAACTTAATACATAATTTCTAGTATAGCACTATTATTTTAAATTCTAACCACTTCAAGACAATAATATATACCAAATAGTATTGTGTGTCAAGTTTCGTGCAAAACAAACTAAGTTTGTGCTACTTTATGCGCGAAAGTGCCAAAATAGCTTAAAAAACCCATAAAATCGCAACTTAGCACGTAATTTCAAGCATATACACCAATTCAATACAATAATAGAAACCAAATAGTGTTGTGTGCGAAGTTTCGTGAAAAACAAACAGAGTTTGAGCTACTTTATGCGCGAAAGTGCTAAGAAAGCTTAAAAACCCATAAAATCGTAACTTAACTCGTAATCTCTAGTATATGACTATTATTTTCAATTCTAACCACTTCACCTCCACAATATATACCAAATAGTATTGTGTGCCAAGTTTCATGCAAAACAAACCAAGTTTGAGCTACTTTATGCGCGAAAGTGCCAAAAAAGCTTAAAAATTCATAAAATCGTAATTTAAAGAATATGACTATTATTTTCAATTCTAACTACTTCAAGTCAACAATATATACTAAATAGTATTGTGTGCCAAGTTTCATGCAAAACAAACCAAGTTTGAGCTAATTTGTGCGCGAAAGTGCCAAAAAAGCTAAAAAGCACATAAAATCGCAACTTATCACGTCATTTCTAACATATGACTATTATTTTAAATTATAACTACTTCAACACATTATAATATACCAAATATTGTTATGTGCCAAGTTTCGTGCAAAACAAACCAAGAGTGTGCTAAATTATGCGCGAAAGTGCCAAAAAAGCTTAAAAACCCATAAAATCGCAACTTAACAAGTAATTTTTAGCATATGACTATTATTTGTTATTTTAACCACTTCAACACAATAATATATAACAAGTAGTGTTGTGTGCCATGTTTCGTGCAAAAGAAACCAAGCATTAGCTACTTTGTGCGCGAAAGTGCCAAAAAAGCTTAAAGACCCGTTAAATCGCAAGTTAACATGTTTTTTCTTGCATATGACTATGATTTTCAATTCTAACCACTTCAACACAATAATATATACCAATTAGTATTGTGTGCCAAGTTTCGTGCAAATAAACTAAGTTTGAGCTACTTTATGCGCGAAAGTGCTTACCAAGCTTAAAAACCAATAAAATCGCAACTTAGTTGAAGTAATTTCTATCATAGGAATATTATTTTCTATTCTTACCAATTCTAACCATTAAATCGCAACTTAACATGTTTTTTTTTTTTGCATATGACTATGATTTTCAATTCTAACCACTTCAACACAATAATATATACCAATTAGTGTTGTGTGCCAAGTTTCGTGCAAATAAACCAAGTTTGAGGTGCTTGATGCGCGAAAGTGCTAAGCAAGCTTATTAAAAACCAATACAATCGCAACTTAGCACGTAATTTCAAGCATATGATTATGATTTTCAATTCTAACCACTTCAACACAATATTATATACCAAATAGTGTTGTGCGCCATGTTTCGCGCAAAACAAACCAAGTTTGATCTACTTTATGCGCGAAAGTGCTAAGCAAGCTTAAAAACCAATAAAATTGCAACTTAGCACGTAATTTCAAGCACATGAATATGATTTTCAATTCTAACCACTTCAACACAATAATATGTACCAAATAGTGTTGTGTGCCAATTTTCGTGCAAAACAAACAAAGTTTGTACTACTTTATGTGCGAAAGTGCCAAAAAAGCTTAAAAACCCAAAAAATTGTAACTTAATACGTAATTTCTAGTATAGCACTATTATTTTAAATTCTAACCACTTCAAGACAATAATATATACCAAATAGTATTGTGTGGCAAGTTTCGTGCAAAACAAACCAAGTTTGAGATAATTTGTGCGCGAAAGTGCCAAAAAAGCTAAAAAGCACATAAAATCCCAACTTATCACGTCATTTCTAACATATGACTTTTATTTTAATTTATAACTACTTCAACACAATATAATATACCAAATATTGTTATGTGCCAAGTTTCGTGCAAAACAAACCAAGTGTGTGCTAAATTATGCGCGAAAGTGCCAAAAAAGCTTAAAAACCCATAAAATCGCAACTTAACAAGTAATTTTTAGCATATGACTATTATTTGTTATTTTAACCACTTCAACACAATAATATATAACAAGTAGTGTTGTGTGCCATGTTTCGTGCAAAAGAAACCAAGCATTAGCTACTTTGTGCGCGAAAGTGCCAAAAAAGCTTAAAGACCCGTTAAATCGCAAGTTAACATGTTTTTTCTTGCATATGACTATGATTTTCAATTCTAACCACTTCAACACAATAATATATACCGATTAGTGTTGTGTGCCAAGTTTCGTGCAAATAAACCAAGTTTGAGCTGCTTTATGCGCGAAAGAGCCAAAAAAATCTTAAAAACCCATAAAATCGTAACTTAATACGTTATTTTTTGGTATATGACTACTATTTTAAATTCTAACCACTTCAACTCTACAATATATATCAAATAGTATTGTGTGCAAAGTTTCGTGCATAACAAACCAAGTTTGAGCTACTTTATGCGCGAAAGTGTCAAACAAGCTAAAAAACCCACAAAATCGCAACAAAACACGCAATTTCTATCATAGGACTATTACATAGTAGTCTAACCAGTTCAACATAATAATATATACCAAAGAGTGTTTTGTGTCAAGTTTTGTGCAAAACCAACCATGTTTGAGCTACTTTATGCGCGAAAGTGCCAAAAAAGCTTAAAAACCCATAAAATCGCAACTTAGCACGTAATTTCTATCATAGCACTTTTATTTTCAATTATAACCACTTCAACACAATAATATATACCAAGTTTGAGCAAATTTATGCGCGAAAGTGCCTAAAAAGCATAAAAGAACCTTAAAGCGCAACTTACGAAGTAAAACTAAGAATATAACTATGATTTACAATTCTAACCACTTCAACTAAATAATTTATACCAAATAGTATTGTGTGCCATTTTCGTGCAAAACAAACCTAGTTTGAGCGACATTATGCGCGAAAGTGCCAAAAAAGCTTAAAAACACCTACAATCCTAACTTAATAAGTAATTTCTAGTATAGGACTATTTTTCTCAATTATAACCATTTCAACACAATAATATATACCAAATAGTATTGTGTGCCAAGTTTCTTGCAAAACAAACTAAGTTTGTGCTACTTTATGCGCAAAAGAGCCAAAATATTTTACAAACCCATAAAATCACAACTTAGCACGTAATTTCAAGCATATAACTATGATTTTAAATTCTAACCACTTCAACACAATAATATTTACCAAATAGTGTTGTGTGCCAAGTTTCATGCAAAACAAACCAAGTTTGAGCTACTTTATGCGCGAAAGAGCCAAAAAAGCTTAAAAACCAATAAAATCGCAACTTAACACGTTATTTCTTGTATATGACAATGATTTTAACCACTTGAACACAATAATATACCAATTAGTGTTGTGTGCCAAGTTTCTTACAAAACAAACCAAGTTTAAGCTACTTCATGCGCGAAAGTTCCAAAAAAGCTTAAAAACCCAAAAAATCGCAACAAAACACGTAATTTCTATCATAGGACTATTATTTTCTATTCTTACGACTTCAACACAATAATATATACCCAATAGTGTTGTGCGCCATGTTTCGTGCAAAAGAAACCATGTTTGAGCTAATTTATGCGCAAAAGTGCGAAGCAAGCTTAAAAACCAATAAAATCACAACTTAGCACGTAATTTCAAGCATATGATTATGATTTTCAATTCTAACCACTTCAACACAATAATATATACCAAATAGTCTTTTGTGCCAAGTTTCGTGATAAACAAACCAATTTTTAGCTACTTTATGCGCGAAAGTGCCAAAAATGTTTAAAAACCCATAAAATCGCAACAAAACATGTAATTTCTATCATAGGACTATTATTTTCCATTCTAACCACTTCAATATAATAATATATACCAAATAGTTTTGTGTGCGATAGTGCTAAGAAAGCTTAAAAACCCATAAAATCGTAACTTAACACGTAATTTCTAGTATATGACTATTTATTTAAATTCTAACCATTTCAACTCCACAATATATACCAAATAGTATTGTGTGCCAAGTTTCATGCAAAATAAACCAAGTTTGAGCTACTTTATACGCGAAAGTGCTAAGCAAGCTAAAAAAACCAATAAAATCGGAACTTAGCACGTAATTTCAAGCGTATGAATATGATTTTCAATTCTAACCACTTCAACACAATAATATATACCAAATAGTGTTGTGTGCCATGTTTTGTGCAAAACAAACCAAGTTTGAACTACTTTATGCGCGAAAGTGCCAAAAAAGCTAAAAAAACCAAAAAAATCGTAACTTAATACGTAATTTCTAGTATAGCACTATTATTTTAAATTCTAACCACTTCAAGACAATAATATATACCAAATAGTATTGTGTGTCAAGTCTCGTGCAAAACAAACTAAGTTTGTGCTACTTTATGCGCGAAAGTGCCATAATAGCTTAAAAACCCATAAAATCGCACCTTAGCATGTAATTTCAAGCATATACACCACTTCAATACAATAATATATACCAAATAGTGTTGTGTGCAAAGTTTCGTGAAAAACAAACCAAGTTTGAGCTACTTTATGCGCGAAAGTGCTAAGAAAGCTTAAAAACCCATAAAATCGTAACTTAACTCGTAATCTCTAATATATGACTATTATTTTCAATTCTAACCACTTCAACTCCACAATATATACCAAATAGTATTGTGTGCCAAGTTTCATGCATAAGAAACCAAGTTTGAGCTACTCTATGCTTGAAAGTGCCAAAAAAGCTTACAAACTCATAAAATCGTAACTTAACACGTAATTTAAAGAATATGACTTTTATTTTCAATTCTAACTACTTCAACTCAACAATATATACTAAATAGTATTGTGTGGCAAGTTTCGTGCAAAACAAACCAAGTTTGAGCTAATTTGTGCGCGAAAGTGCCAAAAAAGCTAACAAGCACATTAAATCACAACTTATCACGTCATTTCTAACATATGACTATTATTTTAAATTATAACTACTTCAATACAATGTAATATACCAAATATTGTTATGTGCCGAGTTTCGTGCAAAACAAACCAAGTGTGTGCTAAATTATGCGCGAAAAGTTCCAAAAAAGCTTAAAAACCCATAAAATCGCAACTTAACACGTAATTTTTAGCATATGACTATTATTTGTAATATTAACCACTTCAACACAATAATATATAACAAGTAGTGTTGTGTGCCAAGTTTCGTGCAAAAGAAACCAAGCTTTAGCTACTTTGTGCGCGAAGAAATGCCAAAAAAGCTTAAAGACCCATTAAATCGCAACTTAACATGTTTTTTCTTGCATATGACTATGATTTTCAATTCTAACCACTTCAACACAATAATATATACCAATTAGTATTGTGTGTAAAGTTTCGTGCATAACAAACAAAGTTTGAGTTACTTTATGCGCAAAAGTGCCAAACAAGTTAAAAAACCCACAAAATCGCAACAAAACACGCAATTTCTATCATAGGACTATTACATAGTAGTCTAACCAGTTCAACATAATAATATATACCAAAGAGTGTTGTGTGCCAAGTTTTGTCCAAAACCAACCATGTTTGAGCTACTTTATGCGCGAAAGTGCCGAAAAAGCTTAAAAAACCCATAAAATCGCAACTTAGCACGTAATTTCTATCATAGCACTTTTATTTTCAATTATAACCACTTCAACACAATATATAGACCAAGTTTGAGCAAATTTATGCGCGAAAGTGCCTAAAAAGCATAAAAGAACCTTAAAGCGCAACTTATGAAATAAAACTAAGAATATAACTATGATTTTACAATTCTAACCACTTCAACTAAATAATTTATACCAAATAGTATTGTGTGCCATGTTTCGTGCAAAACAAACGTAGTTTGAGCTACATTATGCGCGAAAGTGCCAAAAAAGCTTAAAAACCCCTAAAATCGTAACTTAATAAGTAATTTCTAGTATAGGAATATTATTTTCAATTCTAACCACTTCAAGACAATAATATATAACAAATAGTTTTGTGTGTCAAGTTTCGTGCAAAACAAACTAAGTTTGTGCTACTTTATGCGCGAAAGTGCCAAAATATCTTACAAACCCATAAAATCGCAACTTAGCATTTAATTTCAAACATATAACTATGATTTTAAATTCTAACCACTTCAACACAATAATATTTACCAAATAGTGTTGTGTGCCAAGTTTCATTCAAAACAAACCAAGTTTAAGCTACTTTATGCGCGAAAGAGCCAAAAAAGCTTAAAAACCCGTAAAATCGCAACTTAACACGTTATTTCTTTCGTATGACTATGATTTTCAATTCTAACCACTTTAACACAATAATATACCAATTAGTGATGTGTGCCAAGTTTCGTGCAAAACAAACCGAGTTTAAGCTACTTAATGCGCGAAAGTGCCAAAAAAGCTTACAAACCAAGTTTTCTATTCTTACCACTTGAACACAATAATATATACCAAATAGTATTGTGCGCCAAGTTTCGTGCAAAAGAAACCAAGTTTGAGCTACTTTATACGCAAATGTGCTAAGCAAGCTAAAAAAACTAATAAAATCGCAACTTAGCACGTAATTTTCAAGCGTATGCCTATGATTTTCAATTCTAACCACTTCAACACAATAATATATACCAAATAGTGTTGTGTGCCATGTTTCGTGCAAAACAAACCATGTTTGAACTACTTTATGCTCGAAAGTGCCAAAAAAGCTTAAAAACCCAAAAAATCGTAACTTAATACGTATTTCTAGTATAGCACTATTATTTTAAATTCTAACCACTTCAAGACAATAATATATACCAAATAGTATTGTGTGTCAAGTTTCGTGCAAAACAAACTAAGTTTGTGCTACTTTATGCGCGAAAGTGCCAAAATAGCTTTAAAAACCCATAAAATCGCAACTTAGCACGTAATTTAAAGCATATACACCAATCAATACAATAATAGAAACCAAATAGTGTTGTGTGCGAAGTTTCGTGAAAAACAAACAGAGTTTGAGCTACTTTATGCGCGAAAGTGCTAAGAAAGCTTAAAAACCCATAAAATCGTAAGTTAACTTGTAATCTCTAGTATATGACTATTATTTTCAATTCTAACCACTTCACCTCCACAATATATACCAAATAGTATTGTGTGCCAAGTTTCATGCAAAACGAACCAAGTTTGAGCTACTTTGTGCGCGAAAGTGCCAAAAAAGCTTAAAAATTCATAAAATCGCAACTTAACACGTAATTTTTAGCATATGACTATTATTTGTTATTTTAACCACTTCAACACAATAATATATAACAAGTAGTGTTTTGTGCCAAGTTTCGTGCAAAAGAAACCAAGCTTTAGCTACTTTGTGCGCGAAAGGGCCAAAAAAGCTTAAAGACCCATTAAATCGCAACTTAACATGTTTTTTTTTTTTTATTGCATAAGACTATGATATTCAATTCTAACCACTTCAACACAATAATATATACCAATTAGTGTTGTGAGCCAAGTTTCGTGCAAATAAACCAAGTTTGAGCTGCTTGATGCGCGAAAGTGCTAAGCAAGCTTAAAAACCAATACAATCGCAACTTAGCACGTAATTTCAAGCATATGAATATGATTTTCAATTATAACCACTTCAACACAATAATATATACCAAATAGTGTTGTGCGCCAAGTTTCGCGCAAAACAAACCAAGTTTGAGCAACTTTATGCGCGAAAGTGCTAAGCAAGCTTAAAAACCAATAAAATTGCAACTTAGCACGTAATTTCAAGCATATGAATATGATTTTCAATTCTAACCACTTCAACACAATAATATGTACCAAATAGTGTTGTGTGCCAATTTTCGTGCAAAACAAACAAAGTTTGTACTACTTTATGTGCGAAAGTGCCAAAAAAGCTTTTAAAACCCAAAAAAATTGTAACTTAATACGTAATTTCTAGTATAGCAGTATTATTTTTAAATTCTAACCACTTCAAGACAATAATATATACCAAATAGTATTGTGTGGCAAGTTTCGTGCAAAAACAAACCAAGTGTGTGCTAAATTATGCGCGAAAGTGCCAAAAAAGCTTAAAAACCCATAAAATCGCAACTTAACAAGTAATTTTAGCATATGACTATTATTCGTTATTTTAACCACTTCAACACAATAATATATAACAAGTAGTGTTTGTGTGCCATGTTTCGTGCAAAAGAAACCAAGCATTAGCTACTTTGTGCGCGAAAGTGCCAAAAAAGCTTAAAGACCCATTAAATCGCAACTTAATATGTTTTTTTTTTGCATATGACTAAGATTTTCAATTCTAACCACTTCAACACAATAATATATACCAAATAGTGTTCTGTGCCAAGTTTCGTGCAATTAAACCAAGTTTGAGCTGCTTTATGCGCGAAAGTGCTAAGCAAGCTAAAAAAACCAATAAAATCGCAACTTAGCACGTAATTTCAAGCGTATGACTATGATTTTCAATTCTAACCACTTCAACACAATAATATATACCAAATAGTGTTGTGTGCCATGTTTCGTGCAAAACAAACCAAGTTTGAACTACTTTATGCTCGAAAGTGCCAAAAAAGCTTAAAAAACCCAAAAAATCGTAACTTAATACGTAATTTCTAGTATAGCACTATTATTTTAAATTCTAACCACTTCAAGACAATAATATATACCAAATAGTATTGTGTGTCAAGTTTCGTGCAAAACAAACTAAGTTTGTGCTACTTTATGCGCGAAAGTGCCAAAATAGCTTAAAACCCATAAAATCGAAACTTAGCACGTAATTTCAAGCATATACACCACTTCAATACAATAATATATACCAAATAGTGTTGTGTGCAAAGTTTCGTGAAAAACAAACCAAGTTTGAGCTACTTTATGTGCGAAAGTGCTAAGAAAGCTTAAAAACCCATAAAATCGTAACTTAACTCGTAATCTCTAGTATATGAGTATTATTTTCAATTCTAACCACTTCAACTCCACAATATATACCAAATAGTATTGTGCGCCAAGTTTCGTGCAAAAGAAACCAAGTTTGAGCTACTTTATACGCAAAAGTGCTAAGCAAGCTAAAAAAAACTAATAAAATCGCAACTTAGCACGTAATTTCAAGCGTATGCCTATGATTTTCAATTCTAACCACTTCAACACAATTAATATATACCAAATAGTGTTGTGTGCCATGTTTCGTGCAAAACAAACCATGTTTGAACTACTTTATGCTCGAAAGTGCCAAAAAAGCTTAAAAACCCAAAAAATCGTAACTTAATACGTAATTTCTAGTATAGCACTATTATTTTAAATTCTAACCACTTCAAGACAATAATATATACCAAATAGTATTGTGTGTCAAGTTTCGTGCAAAACAAACTAAGTTTGTGCTACTTTATGCGCGAAAGTGCCAAAATAGCTTTAAAAACCCATAAAATCGCAACTTAGCACGTAATTTAAAGCATATACACCAATCAATACAATAATAGAAACCAAATAGTGTTGTGTGCGAAGTTTCGTGAAAAACAAACAGAGTTTGAGCTACTTTATGCGCGAAAGTGCTAAGAAAGCTTAAAAACCCATAAAATCGTAAGTTAACTTGTAATCTCTAGTATATGACTATTATTTTCAATTCTAACCACTTCACCTCCACAATATATACCAAATAGTATTGTGTGCCATGTTTCATGCAAAACGAACCAAGTTTGAGCTACTTTGTGCGCGAAAGTGCCAAAAAAGCTTAAAAATTCATAAAATCGCAACTTAACACGTAATTTTTAGCATATGACTATTATTTGTTATTTTAACCACTTCAACACAATAATATATAACAAGTAGTGTTTTGTGCCAAGTTTCGTGCAAAAGAAACCAAGCTTTAGCTACTTTGTGCGCGAAAGGGCCAAAAAAGCTTAAAGACCCATTAAATCGCAACTTAACATGTTTTTTTTTTTTTTGCATATGACTATGATATTCAATTCTAACCACTTCAACACAATAATATATACCAATTAGTGTTGTGAGCCAAGTTTCGTGCAAATAAACCAAGTTTGAGCTGCTTGATGCGCGAAAGTGCTAAGCAAGCTTAAAAACCAATACAATCGCAACTTAGCACGTAATTTCAAGCATATGAATATGATTTTCAATTCTAACCACTTCAACACAATAATATATACCCAAATAGTGTTGTGCGCCAAGTTTCGCGCAAAACAAACCAAGTTTGAGCAACTTTATGCGCGAAAGTGCTAAGCAAGCTTAAAAACCAATAAAATTGCAACTTAGCACGTAATTTCAAGCATATGAATATGATTTTCAATTCTAACCACTTCAACACAATAATATGTACCAAATAGTGTTGTGTGCCAATTTTCGTGCAAAACAAACAAAGTTTGTACTACTTTATGTGCGAAAGTGCCAAAAAAAGCTTTAAAAACCCAAAAAATTGTAACTTAATACGTAATTTCTAGTATAGCAGTATTATTTTAAATTCTAACCACTTCAAGACAATAATATATACCAAATAGTATTGTGTGGCAAGTTTCGTGCAAAACAAACCAAGTGTGTGCTAAATTATGCGCGAAAGTGCCAAAAAAGCTTAAAAACCCATAAAATCGCAACTTAACAAGTAATTTTAGCATATGACTATTATTCGTTATTTTAACCACTTCAACACAATAATATATAACAAGTAGTGTTGTGTGCCATGTTTCGTGCAAAAGAAACCAAGCATTAGCTACTTTGTGCGCGAAAGTGCCAAAAAAGCTTAAAGACCCATTAAATCGCAACTTAATATGTTTTTTTTTTGCATATGACTAAGATTTTCAATTCTAACCACTTCAACACAATAATATATACCAAATAGTGTTCTGTGCCAAGTTTCGTGCAATTAAACCAAGTTTGAGCTGCTTTATGCGCGAAAGTGCTAAGCAAGCTAAAAAAAACCAATAAAATCGCAACTTAGCACGTAATTTCAAGCGTATGACTATGATTTTCAATTCTAACCACTTCAACACAATAATATATACCAAATAGTGTTGTGTGCCATGTTTCGTGCAAAACAAACCAAGTTTGAACTACTTTATGCTCGAAAGTGCCAAAAAAGCTTAAAAACCCAAAAAATCGTAACTTAATACGTAATTTCTAGTATAGCACTATTATTTTAAATTCTAACCACTTCAAGACAATAATATATACCAAATAGTATTGTGTGTCAAGTTTCGTGCAAAACAAACTAAGTTTGTGCTACTTTATGCGCGAAAGTGCCAAAATAGCTTAAAACCCATAAAATCGAAACTTAGCACGTAATTTCAAGCATATACACCACTTCAATACAATAATATATACCAAATAGTGTTGTGTGCAAAGTTTCGTGAAAAACAAACCAAGTTTGAGCTACTTTATGTGCGAAAGTGCTAAGAAAGCTTAAAAACCCATAAAATCGTAACTTAACTCGTAATCTCTAGTATATGAGTATTATTTTCAATTCTAACCACTTCAACTCCACAATATATACCAAATAGTATTGTGCGCCAAGTTTCGTGCAAAAGAAACCAAGTTTGAGCTACTTTATACGCAAAAGTGCTAAGCAAGCTAAAAAAACTAATAAAATCGCAACTTAGCACGTAATTTCAAGCGTATGCCTATGATTTTCAATTCTAACCACTTCAACACAATAATATATACCAAATAGTGTTGTGTGCCATGTTTCGTGCAAAACAAACCATGTTTGAACTACTTTATGCTCGAAAGTGCCAAAAAAGCTTAAAAACCCAAAAAATCGTAACTTAATACGTAATTTCTAGTATAGCACTATTATTTTAAATTCTAACCACTTCAAGACAATAATATATACCAAATAGTATTGTGTGTCAAGTTTCGTGCAAAACAAACTAAGTTTGTGCTACTTTATGCGCGAAAGTGCCAAAATAGCTTAAAAAACCCATAAAATCGCAACTTAGCACGTAATTTAAAGCATATACACCAATCAATACAATAATAGAAACCAAATAGTGTTGTGTGCGAAGTTTCGTGAAAAAACAAACAGAGTTTTGAGCTACTTTATGCGCGAAAGTGCTAAGAAAGCTTAAAAACCCATAAAATCGTAAGTTAACTTGTAATCTCTAGTATATGACTATTATTTTCAATTCTAACCACTTCACCTCCACAATATATACCAAATAGTATTGTGTGCCAAGTTTCATGCAAAACGAACCAAGTTTGAGCTACTTTGTGCGCGAAAGTGCCAAAAAAGCTTAAAAATTCATAAAATCGCAACTTAACACGTAATTTTTAGCATATGACTATTATTTGTTATTTTAACCACTTCAACACAATAATATATAACAAGTATTGTTTTGTGCCAAGTTTCGTGCAAAAGAAACCAAGCTTTAGCTACTTTGTGCGCGAAAGGGCCAAAAAAAGCTTAAAGACCCATTAAATCGCAACTTAACATGTTTTTTTTTTTTTTTGCATATGACTATGATATTCAATTCTAACCACTTCAACACAATAATATATACCAATTAGTGTTGTGAGCCAAGTTTCGTGCAAATAAACCAAGTTTGAGCTGCTTGATGCGCGAAAGTGCTAAGCAAGCTTAAAAACCAATACAATCGCAACTTTAGCACGTAATTTCAAGCATATGAATATGATTTTTCAATTCTAACCACTTCAACACAATAATATATACCAAATAGTGTTTGTGCGCCAAGTTTCGCGCAAAACAAACCAAGTTTGAGCAACTTTATGCGCGAAAGTGCTAAGCAAGCTTAAAAACCAATAAAATTGCAACTTAGCACGTAATTTCAAGCATATGAATATGATTTTCAATTCTAACCACTTCAACACAATAATATGTACCAAATAGTGTTGTGTGCCAATTTTCGTGCAAAACAAACAAAGTTTGTACTACTTTATGTGCGAAAGTGCCAAAAAAGCTTTAAAACCCAAAAAATTGTAACTTAATACGTAATTTCTAGTATAGCAGTATTATTTTAAATTCTAACCACTTCAAGACAATAATATATACCAAATAGTATTGTGTGGCAAGTTTCGTGCAAAACAAACCAAGTGTGTGCTAAATTATGCGCGAAAGTGCCAAAAAAGCTTAAAAACCCATAAAATCGCAACTTAACAAGTAATTTTAGCATATGACTATTATTCGTTATTTTAACCACTTCAACACAATAATATATAACAAGTAGTGTTGTGTGCCATGTTTCGTGCAAAAGAAACCAAGCATTAGCTACTTTGTGCGCGAAAGTGCCAAAAAAGCTTAAAGACCCATTAAATCGCAACTTAATATGTTTTTTTTTTGCATATGACTAAGATTTTCAATTCTAACCACTTCAACACAATAATATATACCAAATAGTGTTCTGTGCCAAGTTTCGTGCAATTAAACCAAGTTTGAGCTGCTTTATGCGCGAAAGTGCTAAGCAAGCTAAAAAAACCAATAAAATCGCAACTTAGCACGTAATTTCAAGCGTATGACTATGATTTTCAATTCTAACCACTTCAACACAATAATATATACCAAATAGTGTTGTGTGCCATGTTTTCGTGCAAAACAAACCAAGTTTGAACTACTTTATGCTCGAAAGTGCCAAAAAAAGCTTAAAAACCCAAAAAATCGTAACTTAATACGTAATTTCTAGTATAGCACTATTATTTTAAATTCTAACCACTTCAAGACAATAATATATACCAAATAGTATTGTGTGTCAAGTTTCGTGCAAAACAAACTAAGTTTGTGCTACTTTATGCGCGAAAGTGCCAAAATAGCTTAAAACCCATAAAATCGAAACTTAGCACGTAATTTCAAGCATATACACCACTTCAATACAATAATATATACCAAATAGTGTTGTGTGCAAAGTTTCGTGAAAAACAAACCAAGTTTGAGCTACTTTATGTGCGAAAGTGCTAAGAAAGCTTAAAAACCCATAAAAATCGTAACTTAACTCGTAATCTCTAGTATATGAGTATTATTTTCAATTCTAACCACTTCAACTCCACAATATATACCAAATAGTATTGTGTGCCATGTTTCATGCAAAACAAACCAAGTTTGAGCTACTCTATGCGCGAAAGTGCCAAAAAAGCTTAAAAACTCATAAAATCGTAACTTAACACGTAATTTAAAGAATATGACTATTATTTTAAATTATAACTACTTCAACACAGTATAATATACTAAATATTGTTATGTGCCAAGTTTCGTGCAAAACAAACCAAGTGTGTGCCAAATTATGCGCGAAAGTGCCAAAAAAGCTTTAAAACCCATAAAATCGCAACTTAACACGTAATTTTTAGCATATGACTATTATTTGTTATTTTAACCACTTCAACACAATAATGTATAACAAGTAGTGTTGTGTGCCAAGTTTCATGCAAAAGAAACCAAGCTTTAGCTACTTTGTGCGCGAAAGTGCCAAAAAAGCTTAAAGACCCATTAAATCGCAACTTAACATGTTTTTTTGTTGCATATGACTATGATTTTCAATTCTAACCACTTAAACACAATAATATATACCGATTAGTGTTGTGTGCCAAGTTTCGTGCAAATAAACCCAAGTTTGAGCTGCTTTATGCGCGAAAGAGCCAAAAAAATCTTAAAAACCCATAAAATCGTAACTTAATACGTTATTTTTGGTATATGACTATTATTTTAAATTCTAACCACTTCAACTCTA